>NW_025776584.1:0-31096 GCF_021130785.1 Homalodisca vitripennis | reverse complement strand
ACGGACGAAACAATTATAACAAGTATTGACTTATTAGGCCTCATTTTACTGAAAAATAGCCTATATTTCAGGGTTATTTTGAACTCGCTAGATAAAAAAATCATAACTAGGCCAAACAGAGTTATAAGTTCATAAAAATAGATCAGTAGCTTTGTGTAGGACCACATAGTAAGTGATAAAAATATCAGGTTGGTATCTTTATTACTTTCTAAGATAATGGGACACAAAAGTACCTAATTTAACATGGGTTTATATGGAGCGTTCAAGTCCCCATACCAATATACATTATATACATGGTATATACATAACGTCACAGCTGAATCTGCCTTGTCATCCCGATCAAGAAAACACAAATCTCGGATCACACAAGTCTTGGATACTTACTTCGGTCAAAAAGCGTTTATTTCTAGTCCTTATAATTAATTTACTCCACATAATTTAACAAAATTAATATTTCATCATAACACGATAATTTGATTCATACTAATCAAACAGATTCTATTAATTATTATTATATAATACATTATAAAGGAAATTAATTACACTTATTTAGACAAAAGTTATACATTTACAGTTTAGGTACTTACTTAAGTACATTTACATGTACTTAGTTCTAATTTTTATTCTTGTTTTCCTGAAAGCTTCACAAAATCACGAGTGACTTTTTTTATTCTTCCGTGAACCAATTTTCAAAATCTGAAATCATACACAGATAATCAGTTCATCATCCGTTAACTGTTTATATTATAGTAAAAGGGCATAACTGACATATAAGTTTTTCAGTTCACACTAACGTTAAAACATTGCGTACAGTCTATCAGGCTAACTTTGCCCCTAGGGGTAACTTTGACCCCCTGACCTAATATAAGATTCAAAAAGCTATGCCTGTGAATATTTTCTTCTTTGGTCTATCTTTTTGGTACATCTGTGTAGCCTAGAATTTCAGCTGTAAGAAGAACATGAGGTGAAATGTTTTTTTTTTTTTATCAGCTGGTCAGCCATTGAAGGTTAAACAGTTGAGTGTGTATGTTTCAATGTGTGATTTCCTTTTTAGATTTTAGCCTCTTAAATAGAGTTTTCACCAGTTTTATTAGCTGGAGCAACAACTAAAAGTATTACAGCAACTGCTTCAACATGGATCAAGTAAGCATGACATTAATTATGACATCAATAGCTTATTGAAAAACATGTGCTATAACTAAGCACATCTGTATTACTTTTAATCGGGGTCAATTTTTACCAGAGTTAATACTACTTAATATTGGTGTTTTATCTTTTAATATTATGTACAATATGCATGTATAAAATTAATAATAAATACATTTTGGGGAGATATATTATTTATTTATATTGGGAAAACGCTTTTAGTATTGTCAAGTGTCACAGTTTTGTTTCACTACAGTTACAACCAAAACAATTGTACAGCGAAGATTTATCTAGGAACCAAAGCAACTTTATAAACAATACATTTAATACTATACAGTACAGTACTGTATAAGTTATTAAATTTATTGTGTAGCAAAAATGTAATGTAGCCTAGATAAAATATACAGTACAGTACATACCAGTCTTTTGCTACTAGTGATGACCTCATTATTCCCTATAATTGGTACGACTAACATTGTCCCTAAATACTGGTTTCAGTTTAAATTAATCATACATGTATTTATTACCTGTAATGTTATTTAGTACATTTCACTAAATTTTAATGTGGATTTTCAGGATGTTATTCTTGAAACCCAGTCTTCACCTGAGGGCAGAAAACGACAAAGGCCTGTCATAGGAATTCGGCGCTATGGAATCAAAAGTCATTACTCTGAAGAATGTTTGGCTGAAGTCCTTTCTAAAATAAAGGATGGGACATTATCTATAGAAGGAGCTGTCAAATCATATGGTATACCTCGTAATACTTTAAAAAAACAAAATGAAAGGTAAGCTAATAAAAATGTTGGTCGGCCTCCAGTATTTACATCCAAAGAAGAGCTCATTTTCAAAGAGCATGCAATAGCCTTAAGTGACATTGGATTACCAATTTCAATGACAGATCTTTGATTTATCATAAGAAACTATTAAAATAGTCAAAAGCGTACTGTGCCCATTTTGAATAAAAACTTACCTGGGTGGGATCGGGCCAACCAATATCTGGCACGGCATCCAGACTTAAAAACGGTATTTGGTCAAAATATCTCAAGAAAAAAAACCCAAATAAATTCAGACTCTATAAATTCATTTTTTGATAATTTAGAAACAGAATTAAATTATGTCCCACCTGAAAATATCTTTAATTTTGATGAAAGCGGATTCCATGATGATGCTAAAAGAACTAAACTTTTGTTTAGGAGAGGTACTAAACATCCTGAACTCGTAAGAAACTCAACAAAATCTTGTTTTACTGTCATGCACTGTGGAAATGCAGCTGGATCAACAATACCACCATATTTTGTTTTTAAAGAAAAAGTAAAATGTCTGACTGGCTTCTCAATGGACCCAAGGGGTCTAGAATGAATGTTTCTAGAAGTGGATGGGAAGATTTAGAAGTATTTGAGGATTGGTTTCTCCAACACTTACTACCCAGATTAAGAATCTTGTAGGAAAGAAAGTCATAACTGGTGACAATTTGTCGGCTCACTTAAGCCTGAATGTGCTAAAAGCATGCAAAGAAAACAATATATCCTTCATTTTTTTGGTACCCAATTCAACGCATTTATTGCAACCGCTTGACGTGTGTTATTTTGCTCCTCTTAAAACTTACTGGCGGGAAATTTTAAGAGAGTGGAGGGATACTCCACGGGAGAAAATGTATAACAATGCCAAATAATGTTTTTACTTACCTCATTAAAAAAACATTAGAAGGATCAACTTTTAAAAATAATGAAGCTTGGAATATGATACAGGGATTTTCTGCTACAGGAATATTTCCAACTTGTAGAGAAAGGGTGTTGCAAAAACTAAAACCATCCACAGACCCAAAAGGCAAGGAGGAAAATTTGCCTGAAGTTATAGGTGAGAATTTTAACCAATACTTGGAAGATATGAAGGCCCATTTACTTATCCCCAGCAAAAGATGAGTCGATTTCAATTGCCAGTTGAACCTGGAAAAAGTGTGTCATATGAAGAAGTCCAGATGTATGTTGAGAACAGAGAAAAGGCAGAAGAAGAAAAAGGTAAGAAAAGGAAAAGTAATCAAGAAATAAAATCAAAACTTAAGAAGAGTAGAAGTATTGGAAGTACAAATCCAAAACAAAACCAGAAGGGCAAGAAAAAAGCTGTTAGTGAAGAAGAATTCCCTCTTGATTCTGATCTATCTGATATAGACTCAGAACAAAATATTCAACTAACAATTTCAAATGTATCACCTTTAAATGTTGAAAAGTTTGTTCAAAATGATTTTGTTATAATCCATTATGAAGGCTTGTAATTTCCCGGGCAAATAACAGGTTTTGAAACTGACGACTCAGACGGAAATATAAAAATTATAGTTAATGCCATGAGTAAAAATGGTAAATATTGGAGATGGCCTGAAGAAGATACTGGTGTAAGGATGAAATATTTTATCTTGAACAAGATTTGATTAAAAAAATTGATCCTTCAGCGGTATTACCTGTGACTACTAGAGGTGACTACAGGATTGACGATGAGTTTTTGAACACAAGTGGTGTATTTAAAAACTAAAAATTCTCTACTGTGTATTTACTTAGTACAAACAACTTTTAATATCGTTTTTATAATAAAGTGTCTTTAAAACAATCAGAAGTTTTTATTTAAATTTATCCTTTAAAAGGCATTAGGTGGACGTGGCACGGTAGACGTTGATTAAAATTTGTTTTAAACTTGGTGAAAATGTGTAACTTGCTTGCAATTGTTCTTTTTAATGTTTATTGGTAACTAAAGAAAGGGGTCAATGTTGTTCCCAAGCAAGCACACATCTGTTAATATTATATTTAAATGGAAATAGTAACTTACAAAGGGGTCAAAGTTTACCACAGCACAGTATAACTCTGACTCCCTTAATTTTTCCATTTTTAAAGAAGTTTATTAACTTTCTAGTAATCTAACTTATTTTATACGATATATAACTGTAAGCATAACAATTAACCCTTTCCGATCTGTTGGCCACCTGTGCTGGACAATGTAAATACTTAGTCAGCTCGACGTTGTTATGACATAATTTGTCTTCTGTAGTCCGATGACCAGCTCTGCTGGCCACCGCCATGACACCGTCACGTCGGCAATGCGACCACATGTTTTGTCCCCGGCGGTCCGTTGTCCACCACTGCTGGACAAGTACGTTTTCCCAATACTGTCTGATGGCCAGTATAGGTGGACATTTTTTATAATTTTATTGTTATTTACTCTTATGTCTAGTTAGTGCTGCGATCTATTGGAACTCTTAGAAACTATATTAAATTTGCTTCTGTTACGTTGGTACTGTGCTTCCGCTCGTTTCCTTCACTGTGTCAAATGTAAAAAGACACGTGCTCTCACTCTTGTGTTGTTATCCTTTCACATCTTTGTTTCGTCGAGTTTTTGTATATATTTAGTCTAAAATACAAGCGAGTTTTGTAATATAAATACTTATATTTAAATAGTGCAGTAATTTTAAGTATAAATAAGTGTGTTTAATGTGAATAAATGTAAATATTAGGCCTATAAGAGTTGTGTTGTTTTTTTATTCTGAGACAGTATATTGATTTGTAAATAAGTTATTATATTGAAACTATGAGCAATAATATTGCTGACAATTCTGATGACATACGAAGTGCTTTGGACTGGGAAGATAATGGTTGTCCTAGTGATTCTGATCACGATAGTGACATCAATTCTAATATTGAAGAAGTGTTCGAACAAGAACTTGTAAATGAATTGGGTGATATTAGTGACATGTTTGATTGTGTAAATAGTGATAGACATGTTGACAATGCAGCAGAATGTTTAATACAACAACCCAATGAATCTATAGAAGATGATGTGTTGACCGACAATCAAGATGAAGGAGACCAAGTCCAGGACGAAGAACAAGCTGAGGTAGGTGGAGGCAGTGATCAACAGGATGAAGGTGACGAGGAAGAGGATGAAGATGGCTGGAGGGAATGGACAGCAAATGATGTAAGTTTTGACCAATTTACTTATACTAACACTCCAGGCTTCAAGCCACCTACAGGTTCAATGCCTACAACTGAGATGGAATACTTCCAATTATTTTTTACGGACGAATTGTTAACTGAAATAATGAATGAGACAAATCGTTATGCAAGGGAGAAAATACTTAAAAATACCCCTTTAAAAAAAATTCAATTTGGTGGACCTGGAAGGACGTCACTCTTCCAGAACTAAAGGCCTTTCTGGGAGTACTCATTAATATGGGGTTGAATCCCAAACCTGAATTACAAGATTACTTCTCTGACGACTACATCGATTTTCAGCCCTTTTTTAAAAATACCTTCTCCAAAAACAGATTCAGGCAGATATTCTGGAATCTGCACATTAGTCCCCCAATGACTGGTCCAGTAGCAGGTACCATACACGGTCAGGGAAAGTCCGTAGAGTAGTCTTATATTTGGATAAGAAGTTCAGGAAATTATATGTTCCTGAACATAACGTCAGCGTAGATGAGAGCACAGTAACTTTCAAAGGCCGAGTACATTTCAAAGTATACAATAAAGACAAGCCCAACGAATGGGGGGGTTAAGATCTTTGTAATGTCCGAATCAAAGTCAGGGTATATTTTAGCTTTAGAGCCCTATTTAGGAAAATATACCACTGTTAACATGCCCCGAGCAGATCTAGGTGTTACAAGTAGGATTGTATTGCACTTAATCCAAAAACTGGAGCAAGACTATGGCACATGTGAAGGTTTACATATTTACACAGACAGGTTCTATACTAATTTACAGTTAGCCTCAGAACTTTATAACAAAGAATCCACATCACTGGTACTGTCATGCGCAATAGAAAAGGATTACCACGTCAAATAAGGTAAATGAGAAAGGTTAACCACTCAAAAGTAAATAAACACAAACAGGTAAGACCACTAATTAAACTTAAGAAAGGAGACATAAAGGCCTATCGTAAAGAGAATAAGTTTTCTGTATTAATTTGGAAAGACGTTAATGACGTGACCATGCTGTCTACTCTTTATGATGCATCAACACAGACTGTGAGGAGAATACAAAAGGGCAATATTGTAGAGAATGTAGTAAAACCAACTGTGATCTGTATGTATAATGAACATATGGGTGGTGTGGATCTAACCGATCAGTACATATCCTCATATACATTCATTAGAAAGACCATAAAGTGGTGGCGTAAGATATTCTTTTGGCTGCTCGAAACCAGCATAGTCAATTCGTTGATCTTATTTAACATCAACAAGCCAAAAAAAGAACAAGTGCAACAAAGACAATTTAGAAAGAAATTTGTCAAACAATTAACAGCAGCAGTAAAAAACAACAACAAACGCAGACCATCAGACACAATAGAAGAACAACGATTAGACGGCACACTCCACTTTATGTACCCACTTGAAAATAGACAAACGAAAGACTGTGCAGTGTGCAGTGACAGAAACACACCAGGAGCTAGAAAACGTACCAAATTCTTTTGTAAAACCTGTCAAAACAAGCCTGGACTATGTGCCGGAATATGCTTTGAGATATATCACACTGAAAAAAATTTTAAAAATTAATTTCTTTTCAAAATTGCCAAAAGAAAATGTACAAATTTTTTCCAATTTTTTTAGCTAGTTTTTTAACATTAATTATAAATGTATGTACTTATTTAATTTTATTCTAAATACTTACATTGTAAAGCCTTAGACTTTAATTTTATAAGTCAATTACATTATTGTCATTTAAAACCCACTTGTCCTTTTAATTTTTAAAAACCCCTTACCTTGTCTTCAATACGAAGTAAGTATGAAAAGAGGCTCAAACCTAGCTGGGTGCAATGGCGTTGTTTGTTCAGAGTTGACTGCGCGGCAGCCATGGATGACCAGCACAGCTGGCCAACAGACCCGAAAGGTTTTTTTTTTTTTTTTTTTTAATATAAGGGGCGAAAAACGCAGCGGTTATCATCGCCCTCAAGAGAAAATTGGCACCTACTCGTATTTGGTGGTGTCAATTAGGCAAACATAGATTACATTCTATAAGAAAAAATATAAATAGGAATGAAAGCAAGTAGTTGAGTAAATAATTTAAAATAACCTTAGAACTAGATAACAATACATGTAACAAGGGAAAGACTGTAAAGAGGTCTTAACCCATATAGGGGCTAAAAATATAAATAGAACAAAATAAGTACAAGGTACATAACATTAATTAAATAAACTGTAAAAACTTAACAAATTTTACTGCCACCAAGGTAGCTGTAAAGGGGCTAATTTGGCAGCTGTCATAATAATAATAAATAAAAATTAAATAATAAATTAATAAATATTAACAACAACCGGAGACCCGAAAGGACATTTCTAAAAACACAATACAGATCGGAAAGGGTTAAATCAAATTAAAAGCTACATATAATTAAAATTGAGTTTATTGCAAGGAAAAATGGGGGTAGAGGGGATCAAAGTTAGCATGAACAACTGTATACTATTAAATTTTTGAAACGTTTTAGACTCGTGGCTAGATACCGTCAACCAATAGGTCAAACAAAAGGAGCACATTAAACTCTAATTGCAATTTATAATTTTAAACTGAAACCTTTTGAATTTGAACTTTTATACTACCAAGGATAAGAAGTATGGAAAAATTTGAAATTTGGGGGTTTCTTTTTAAAATAAGAGTACAAAATTATTTGCATACAATGTAACACTCATTGCATTATTATTATTTTATAACTGTTTACATTATTTAAAACATTTTCATAATTACAATTGCCTATACAACCCATCCATCCACTAGAATATATGTGACATGTTAAGTTGTATAATATTACTTATGTGTAAAATTTAGATTTGGCAGTGTTTATATAAATTTATATAAGCAATTTTTAATATTATATATCATTTGCTCAATTAAGTTTATGACACAGCAATACATACATTATTGCTAAAATGATGAAAACTCTCAGCTATTTTTAATGTATCATTTCAATATTGTATATCATATCATACTGAGGGTAGTGATTCTTTGAAAAGTACATTTTGAAGTTGTCAAATAAATAAATTAGTAGATTTGTTAAATCATTATATTAGTTTTTAACTCGCTAAAATAATTTTTTATTAGATGCAAAATAGAAAAATGTACACATTTTTGGCAAGAAAAATTTTAGGTTTACTTCAATATCCTAAGATATTTCAAAAAGATTTGATACCAAGAAAAAATTTTGTTTACTCAAGCAAACGTTCAAAAGCCCAATGCCCAGACTCAAGATAACTTCCTAAACAACTAAACTTGTACAGCAATGTTCCGAGGCTTAATACACAGCTATTGACACATAACATATTTACAGTTTCATAATTTATTTTTTCAACCCACATGTAATTGAATTTTAACAATTTGATGCCTTAATCTAAGCTTCCACCCATGTCGGTATCTTTGGCTGTCACATACAAATATGTGCCTTATGGCCTGGCGGTAAAAAAGTTAATAATTTAGAGAACAAGACTGTTTTGATCAAACCAAGCTTAAAAAAGAATATTTGCAGTTTAAAATTGTTAAAGTTGAAAATCACTGTGAAGTTATGAAAATCAATAGTAACAGTCAATCAGGCTAACTTTGCAAAGCCAGGAAACTTTGACCCCCTGACCACATGTTTAGTTTAAATTTAGAAAAAAACAATATGCTTTGTGATTTATAGGGGAAAAAATGTCAGCTGATAGCTCTGATCATATGCTTAGTTTTTTTTAACCTAACATTAGTTCTTCTTTGATCGTATTGGAGGGAACTGCCATTGAAGTCATACAAAACACAGTGCCTCTGTCAGTCTGCTGTGTTTTACTTTTCAATTAAATGTTGGTTTTTCACCAGTTTCTGAATCAACTTTAATTTTATTCTTCAGTAGATATTTAAGAAAATGAAAACTGATAACAATCAGGTAAGATATTACAGTTTTTTAATTAAAATTAAGGTTCTTAGCAACTTAGCACCAAATTGACTATTTTCAGTGAAACTTTCAGTGAAACGTTGAAAAGTTGTCCAGATGTCTGTTAAAGATTGACCCCAGAGTCCAAGTTTGGCTGATTTATTTTTCATAACATATAAATTATTCTTGGTTATAAAATACACACTTATACCAATACCTTATACCAAATATACACTTTATGCCAATGATTTCAATATTTATTATCAATAGTACTGCAGGTGTTGTTTTTTCAGGCCCTGAATAACTCAGTCACAGTTAGATTAAAGAGATCCAAGAAATATACAGCTGTTCCTGGTACTCGGCAGTATGGGACAAAGTCACGATATACAGAGCAACAACTCAACCAGGCTCTGGATGACATAAGAAGTGGTAAAAAAGCTATTAAACAAGCCTCCAGGGATTATGGTATCCCGAGAAACACTCTGAAGAACAAACTACGAAACCGCCATAGCAAAAATGTAGGTAGGCCTCTAGTCTTTACAGACCTGGAAGAGAACATTTTTAAGGAACATGCGTTGGCTATAAGTGATATGGGACAACCATTTACAATGTATGATCTACGGTGTGTGATAAAGAACTATCTGGACAACCAACAAAAAACTGTTAGTGTGTTCAATAACAACATGCCAGGATGGGACTGGGGGGAAAGCTTCATAGCTCGACATCCCGAACTGAAGAATTGTTTTGGAATAAATATTTCTAGAAAGAGAGCACAAGTTGATGCAACTTCTCTAAACAACTTCTATGACCAATTGGAAAAAGAAATTGCAGGAGTACCCCCTGAAAATATTTTTAACTACGATGAAACTGGGTTCCATGACAACCCTAAAAAGAGTAAACACATTTTTCGCCGCTCTAACAGGCACCCAGAAATTATCAGAAACAGTACAAAATCATGTTACACTGTCAAGTTTTGTGGAAGTGCGAACGGGAAATTGATACCTCCTTATTTTGTATTTAAGGGAAAAAACAAAAATGTCTAATTGGATCCTTGAAGCCCCTGTAGGTTCAAGAATGAATGTTTCTAAATCCGGATAGATGGACATGACCATTTTTGAAGATTGGTTTGGGAGCCACTTTCTTCCTCATGCCAAAAAACTATAGGGAAAAAACTTTTAATAGGTGACAACCTATCCGCCAATGTAAGCATGACTGTATTGAGGCGATGCAAAGAACATAACATTTCTCTAGTGTTTTTAGTACCCAATTCTACACACTTACTTCAGCCTCTTGACGTTTCACTGTTTTCTCCAATGAAAACTCAATGGCGTATGGTCCTTAAAATGTGGCGCGATTCACCTCAAGGAAAAATTAGTGTGACCATGCCAAATAGATATTTCTCCTGCTTACTGAAGAAGACCATTGAGGGAATAGCTCCAAAATTGGATAGTAACATTAAAAAAGGATTCGAGTCAACTGGCATTTTTCCTGTTGATAGGCATCGTGTCTTAAATAAATTGCCAAAATATACAGATTCATCACAAGAAAGTCTCCACAAACTTGTTGGCGAAGAGTTCCAAACCTATATAAATAGTATTCGATCAGAAGACTTAATTCCAACTCAGAGGGGTAAAAAATATCAAATGCCTGTTGTACCAGGGAAGAGTGTGTCTCTTGAGGAAGTCCAAAAGTATGAGAAAGAAAGAGAAAAATCAAAGAGGAAAAAAGACGTAAGTGATGAAAACCTTCACACAAATAACCAAGAGACTGGGGTAGAAAAACTTGCAGCTGGCAAAAGAAGGAAGACTCTTAAAAAAGAAGTTAAAAAGATGAAAACAAAGAACAAGAAGGAAGGTGAAGAAACAGAAACCTTAAACAATGACATAGGCCTATCAATAAACAATGTTGAAATAGATGAAGCTATAGACTTGCAGATTGAGGCTGGTAATAATTTTGATTTGTCTTTTAATGAGTTGATTTCAGAAGCCGATTTAGTTTTGGGCGATACCATGATTGAAGATAAGAAGAGTGACAACAGGCCTTCTTGAAGTGATTCAAAGAAGAATTCTCATACTAATGCAAATATTGTGGTACAAGAATTTAGAATTGATGATTATGTTATTGTTCATTATGAGGGGTCCTACTTTCCAGGAACAATAACTGGTTTCAAGGATTCTGAAACTGGTAGTAATATCAAGATCAAAGTCAATGCTATGTCACTGAATGGCAAGAATTGGAGGTGGCCTGCCCAAAAAGATGAAATATTTTATGGAGAGGAAGATGTAATTCGAAAAATTGACCATTCTCTTGTTTTACCTGTTAACTCTAGAGGAGACTTTAAAATTATTGATGCTTTTTTGAATGGTAAATGGAATATTCAGGACGATAATGAATTATTAATTTCTTATTTGATTGATAAGCCAATATTTGAGGCCTTAAGTTGTATTAGTTTTGCTGAGAAAAGTAGTTTACCTTGGTTTTAGTGTGTATAAAATATGTACACTTTGATCTAGTATATAAGTATCCCTACACAGTAGTTATTACTTTTCCTTGTAATGGTGGTGAAATTATTTGTTTAATTTGTATAGCCAATATTAATCCCTAATTTCTGTACCTCAGAACCATATGAGCCTAAGTCCAAAATTTCTTATTTTTTAGGTTATTGCACGTATGTTCTTAAAATTTCATTTTACATCCAGCCATACCATCGTAACTCCGCTAAAAATTCTATTTTTATGATTTATCAAAGGTTATATGAGTCTAAGTCCTGAGGTATATCAGAACCAGACAAACTTAACTCCACCTATGATGTTATGGTTCTGAACATTGAGCATTTCAGCAAAAACCTAAGTCCACAAAATGGACTTGCCATTGTCTGGCCCTAGCCACTATACTCATTTAGTCTCAAGTCCTGTTTTCTGAACAGCTGATGACTGTCAATAATACTGTTGATATTGCTGCTGCCTGCTATTAGAGAGATTATTGAGGTTAGGACTGAGCTGTACTAATCAAAGTTTTATTCTACTTTTAACAAAACGTTTTGGTATTAATATGGAAAGTAAGGGAAAGTTTATACTTTCCAAATTGAAAAACCTTAATACGTTCACTGAAGATAATCTGAAACCTGAAACTAATGATTGTCCTAGCAATCAATCAGTAGAAGTTCCACGAAGAAATTCCACTCCTTCACCGACTTTAACCGAATTAAAAGTAAGTATTTTTTAAATATGTTTACAAGCTAACAATATGTAAAACTTAAAGTAAAATTCGAATTTTATACTCAGACCTCAAGGAACAATTTTTATTATTATTATTATTATTAGCCTAGGTTTAGAACATTGTTGTGCCAATAGGAGAAGTAGGCCTAAGTGTATGTTTGATTTTCAATTTTATTTCTAGGTATTGAATCCAGATTGCACATCCATCCTCGTTTTACCTGACAATGACTCAACCTAATGGAATTTTAACATGCATGAAAGTGAAAATATCCAAGTTGAAAGAGAAACTAGTAAAGACGTACATCTTCTTAATTTCATTTCAACTCCAGTAGAACCAGGTGAGATTAGTAGGTACATAATACTCTAGGCTCAGTTTAAATAAATTTCAGTAAATTTATGGTTGTTATAAAAATCTTTTTTGTGTAAATTACTGTTATGTTTAACCATTTAACCATATTGTAGCAGGTATTTACTCGGGGGCTTTAGCCTACCCTAGCAATAATTTAGGTTCCATTTCAATCGTGTTAAGCTGGGCCTAGACCTAGTACATTGTCATTAGACTGTAAATGCTGTAGTCGGTAGGGACAGAGAGCATTAATTTCATACGATAATAGTTATATTCTTAGGGGTTCTTTGTCTTTCCGACTTGTTATTCTACCTAATTTAACATTCTACATGTTTAACAGAAATTATACTTCAATATGAAAAACTTCGTGAGTGACGAGTAAATTACACATAATTACCAAAAACATGATAAAAATTCAATAGAAATCCACTTTAACGATATAATATTTTTTATATCCACATTCTTTGTGTAGGCTATCTATATAATGAACTAATCAATGTTTTGGCGGAACATCAATTTAAAAAATTAAAATAAATTGGACAAAACCGAGTGAATTTCTCTATTTCTTGAAGGCTGGGAACACTTGTAGGAAAGAAAGCTCTATGTTATTAAAAGCAAAACACTTAAATAAAATTAAATATTCAAAATATCTTAACAATTTATTTTTCAGAGTCAAATGAATGGGAGCTAGAGACGATAACACAAGTGACAAACATGGAACAAGAATCTGGAGCATCGACAACACTGGAAGATTTAGATGATGCGCTATCTTCTGTGAGCGACCTATTTGAGAATGACATCGATGATCCAACATACACTCCACCTTCAGGTTCAGAGAGTGATTCAACTTTAAGTAACGATTTAGAACAAGTACAAAGTCAATCTGTAAGTACAAATACTACAGCAAATAATAATAATATAATACCTCTGGTACCATACACCGATTCAGATGACACGGAGAGCGAGTTACCGATAGTTACTCAACCTAAAAATAAAGGAAGAAAAAGAATAAGGAATGAAAAAAAGTGGAAAAAAAACATTAGAAAGCAGGGACGAATTTCTGGAAAAGAGCATGTCAACTCTAAAGGAGATATTGTAAAAGAAAGAACTTTAAGACCTCCTTGTAAAACTACTTGTCGCTTGAAATGCTCTCAGCGCATAAGTCATGCACAAAGAGTACACATTCATTCTGACTATTATAATAGTGAAAGAAACTTAAGTTCTAAACGCCAGTATATAGTTTCTTGTATTACAACCAAGCCAATAGCCAGGTCACGACAAAGAGATGGTTCTAGAAATAGTAGAAAAAACAGCCATACTTATTTTCTCAAATGGGATAACAATTTTGAAAAAGTTTGCAAACAATTTTTCTTGAACACACTAGTAATATCAGAAACATTTGTTAAGTTTGCTCTCTTAAAAACCCAAAGTACTGGTATGGTTGAACCAGACCATCGTGGCAAACATGTACCAGGAAACAAAATACCAGAGACAGCAAAGGATATCATAAGAAACCACATATCAAAATATCCAGCATATGAAAGTCACTATAGTAGGGAAAGGACAAACAAAAAATACTTGGGTAATGATTTAAACATTTCCATAATGTATACCATGTATGAAAATGAATGTAAAGAAAAAAATATCAAACCCGAAAAGAAATGGTTATTTTCAGAAATTTTCAATAGAGAATACAATTTGTCATTTCATTTGCCAGACAATGACACATGTGATTTTTGTGACAGAATTGATTGCCAATTAAAGAATGCAAACGGTGAGCAAAAAGAAAACCTTCAAGCAGAAAAGCAGAAGCATCTAGATGAAGCAGCACGTAGATACCATTTGAAAAAAGAAGATAAGCTTTTGGGACAAGGAAATGAAAAATTTAAAGTTGTTATGGCAGACCTACAGAAGTGTCTTCCTACTCCAGCTCTCACAAACTGTCAAAGCTTCTACTTGAGAAAGCTCTGGACTCTAAACTACACCATTGACGACAGTAGTGGAAAGAAAACGTGGTGCATGATTTGGAATGAGACCACTGCAGGTAGAGGTGGAAGTGAGATGGCTTCTTGTTTGTTTACCTGGGCAAATGAAGAGCTCAATAAAAGCAGCATTGACACTCTGACTGTTTGGACCGATAACTGCAGCGGTCAAAATAGAAATATTAATATGATTTTTATGTACATTTGGATTTTGAAAACTCTACCCAACATTAATGAAATAAACCACAAATTTTTATTAGCTGGGCATACACATATGGAGGTAGATGGTAAACATGGATTAATAGAAAGAGCAAAAAAGCATCTTAAAACTAACACAATATTTACTACTAATGATTGGGCGAACTTCATCGCATCTTGTAGCAATAAAAACCCATTCATTGTAAAGAAAATGTCTCTTGAACACTTTCTTGATTTTCTTTCGCTTACTAATAAAGATGGACCATTAATAAACAGGAAAAAAAATACTATTGGAGAACCTTTCCTCATTTCCAACACAGTTTGGTTACAGGTTCGAAGAGAAGAACTTGGTATACTGTACTATAAAACAAGCTTTGATGATGTTGATTTTAAAAGTGTGGATTTGAGAAGAAATAAGAGAAAAGAAACAATCATGCCTGAATCAGTTCCGAAACTAAGATCTGAGAAGAGGAAAATAAGTAATGAAAAATTCAGAGATTTAATGACAATCCTCCAGTGGGTCCCTGAAGAATACAAGGCTTACTTTGAGAACCTTCCACATGGGGCTAGTGAAAATGACTTTCCAGATATCAGTTCAACATTATTAGATTAATTCTTACCTTATATTTATAGTTTTTATAAGCAGTGTAATAGTGTTTTATTGACGAAACAATGTATATTAGTTGCTAATGGAAATACAATGCTTAAGTCCAAATAGCATTAAAACAAATGTTTTTGATTTTAGAAAAAACAACTTTCCAGATGCCATTACAACATTGTTAGATAATATATTTTATTAGCATTGTAATAGTGTTTTTTATTGACTAAACCATGTATATTGGTTGCTAATGGATACACTTAATTTGGTTGCTTAAGTCCAAGTAGCAATATAACATATGTTTTTGATTAGAGCCAAAATATCGTAAGTCCATTTTTAATGTAACAAAAAAATAATTACATAAAAATACTAAAGCAGTTTAATGCTTCTATAAACATAAGTAAGTTAACTTGTGAAGTAGAAACTAAACACAGTTCATAATTTTATAATAAAGAATAAACACAACTGTTCGTAGTTTTTATGCTCTCCTGTAAAATCTACTAAATGTGACTTAGGCCCATATAGTTCTGAGGTACAGATTTGTTCTAATATCCTTAATTAATATGGTAATCAATAGGTACAGTAGTCTTGTAATACCTGCCTTGAGATAGCCTTGTAAACTACATAACCTACAAAACTCTCCAACAATACTGTAGTGGTGAAGTTGTGTTTCTTAGTTCAATTCTATATGTAGAACTTTATTAAAACTAAATAAAATGTTAAATACTGATGGGTTGTTGTTATTTCTAGCCTTAAAAATATCTTTTTCAAGGTGCAAGTTATATAGGATGTAATTTGTAATTGGTGTAATGGAAGTTAGAATGCCAGGACAAGTTGGTGAGTATTTTTTTCTGTACTATTAGATGTTAACAGAAGGGGTAAAACTTTGCAGACCTGCTACACAGCTAAAAACCATTCAGTTTTCATTAAAACTAGGCAGAGGGTCAATGTTAGCCAACTGGGGGTACAAACTTTGACCCTCCCGTTTTTATTTTATTTTATTGCCTTAATTAGTTAATAAATTAATGTATCTATAGAAATTAGCAAATTAAAGTAGTGTGTAGCTCTTATAAAATTAAATAAATAGCTATTTATATTATGAAATAATACAAAAATAAGGTAGGAAAGGGGTCAAAGTTAACCCAGTTGACCTTAGTGCATCCGTGGAGTTTTTATTAACAGTGTGATACATTTTGAGCAGTGCAACAAATTTGCTATTGGTCCGCTTTTAAACCTTATTGTTTTTTTAAATGTGTTATCCAAAAATTAAAAAAAAATTAATAATTTAAGAACAAAGTAATGATTTAAAAGATTCAGCTCTTATTAACTTGAATAATATAACATAAATCACCCAAAGCATTAAACCAGGCCATAAATGGAAAATCTAGCAATCTAAAACTATATTTTGATATATGAGGATTCCACATACAGATAAAAGTCATTACCTTTGTGCTTTGGCATTTACTTCCAAAACTTGCTCTCCATCAATTATAGTAAAGTATTTAAGGCATATATGGTCCTGAGATTCTCTTCTTCACATGTTTCCAACCTATTTTAATAAAAAGTTAGTAGTATACAATACAGTTTAACTTATTAACACAACTGTCATAATACCTGTGATAGGTATTGAATGCATGGGTTTTCGTTGTCGAAGTATAAGCCAAAAGAGGATATTTGTTAAACTTGGAAGTGGTTAACTGATATACAAGGATAATCAGTAATGAATGTTAATGGTTAACCCAGGTTGAAAGGTTTAAATACAACCATACTTTGAGTTTTCAGAGTAAATTGTTTTGACGAACCATTAGATAAACAACAAAAAGTAACTGAACATTTTAGTAGAAAATTTGATTTCAGTATTTGATTTTGGAATCAGATTTGAACTATAACCTGTACTTCGGACACTATTGGTTATTTACGAAAGTTCTGCATAGAAAAATTTGTAAAATATGCATAAAATCTAACTCTATGTGAGCGTTTTTTGGTCAACTGGTGGAGTTACGGCTATAGGAGTTGAGTCTCACTGTCTGAAAACATTTAGACAAGTAGGTAGGTTTCTGATGATGTGGCCCTTAAAATTTGTTGTTATAATACACAGCTACAGTTCGATATCAGGCCCTCAAAAACAATCAAGTGGAACATCCAAGTAAATTATCAATGCCTACAATGAATGCAAAACACAATATAGATTTTATTTTACTATACCTGTAAAAACAGATGATTTTAATTTAATATTTTTTTTTAATTCTGCTTATTTGTCACATAGAAGTAATAAAAATGGCTATTGAATCAACAACTTATTTAGCCTGCATTTTAGTATATTTTTGTATATTATTAGTTAATAATTTGAAGGAAAAAAACATCAAACACACTCAAAACAGTGAAAAGATTTAATTTAGTAGACTAACTAGCAAAATACTTACAGAGGATGCAAATAATTTATCTGACAAGGATCCAGTTTCCTCCAACAAAAACATGAAGAATATCTAATCCATAAACAACAAGAATTTAAATCTTTTTTAATTAGTGTGGATGTTTAGTTAAGTGACTAAATTTTTTTTCGCTATTGTCATGTAATAATTGTTGGATTCAGTTTAATAAGCGGCCACCACCACAATCAAATCATCCATATTCGTCATGATTATCTACACTACCAAAACCAAATTAGGCCTATTGAATCATATTACGTAAAAATATTTCAAATCACTGTTTAGTTAAGCGGTTTTTATGTCTAAAACTTTAATTATGAACAAAAACTTCTAGCCTGTGTATTGGCTATAGTATAATAAGTGGCCACTACAACGATATTCATGATTATCGAATCATCGATATACATGAGTAACGAATCTTCGATATAACAACTGAAATCAAATTACTTTATTGGTATTTCATATTACAGTATAGGTCGACTGTTTTAATATCTTATAAAATAGTACTTTATTGATGAATAAAACTCTACGCTATGTATGTTTATAGAATGTAACAAACAATAGTGTAACATAAATTTTTTACTATCTTGAAGGGTAAATGTGTCTGACAACTTGTGACACAAACAGTACATGTACATCGCCATTGTATTTGTGATCAGCTGGCAATTACACAAATACCATACACATGATTTTACTTTGTAGAAATAATTTGAAATAATAATGTCAAACCGAATAATGTTATAGGCTAGGCTTTTAATATTATTATTCAGTAAAATAAAAATATCTGGTAATTATGTATTATGAATATCTATAGGTCAAATGTTTTTATACTTGATAGTTTAGAAATTTTATTATAATGTCATGGTGGCTGATTATTAAATTGGAACAATAATGGTATTCAATACATTAAAATAAATAAATAAAATACCCATGATTCGATTGTGGTAGCCGCTTATTATACTGATGCCGACTAGGCTATAGTAACAAAACATGTAACATTCAGTTATCCTCATTTTTACTATTTTGAAGGATAAACATGTCTAACAGCTTGTGACACATATAACATGTGTACATCTCCATTGTACTTGTGGCCTTTACTCAAGACTGTAAATATGATTTTACTTTGTTTGAATTAAATTGGAACAATAAAGCTATTCAATACATTAAAAAGAACTGGTAATAAGTCATTTTAAATAACTAGGCTATAATTAGAATGTTTTATACTCAATAGTTTAGCTATTTCTTATAAATATTTAACACCCATGATCAATTGTGGTGGCCGCTTACTATACTGCAGCCTGTTTGTTGATAAAACAGATTAAAACAATACAATAACATTAAGTTTTTTAAATGAGAAACTAAAAACTTTTTCAATTATTTTAGTGAAATTTACATATTAATAGTTTTAGTTTGAGGGTAGGGTACGATAAGCGGACCCGGTTTTTTATATCGAAGAATGTAATCATCTATACCTAATATTCGCATCTCAAATCCTAGACTATCAATTAATATAAAAGTATCTGTAGTCCGCAACTACAAACATGTGTTTTAAATTATAATGTGAATTTAATATTAACAGTGATCAAACAAATTATTATAACCAAAATTAGGAAAAACTGAAGACGACCATATTTGCTCCTCTCACAGTTAATCTCCTATACGCCTAACTTTAGATGTATCCTAGGCCTACTTTTCAATTTCACAACGAATTATGGGGCTCACATAATATGTATTTTGGAACAATAAATGAAGCGGTAGCTATAAGATAAAAGGCCGGAGCGGCAAATCACGAATTTGACGTTATCAACGTATTCTGCTCACCCTCCTGAACAAAATATATATAATACTAGGGGGTGCAAAAGACAAATAACATGATTTTAGGGGGTATATTTATAAGTGGTAAAGTTTCTAATGTTTTAATGTTCAGTTTGTGTGCTGTGTCTGGATAATCTGTTTACTTGAATATTATCTGCGGCCGGGACTGATAGCAGCCTGATAAACGTATCTGTTATCTGAGTTCTCCGGGGAAGAGTCAGTGCTTCACAAGATATTGTGTTCAGTAGATTGGATTGAGTGAGTGCGTTACAATCATGAATCAACCATCAGCTAGTTCGATCAACCCTTGTGAATTGTGTGTGTCGGAGTGTTTAGTAGGGCACGTAAAGAGTTTACGTTTTAACCGAAACGAAATTATTTCATTTTTAAATGAAAATGGAATTTTTAATAATGAGTGTATTTGTTCGTCGTGCGGTCGCGTGTTGTTTTTAAACCGGGAAACTTTGTTGTTTCGTTGCGATAGGAAAATTAGAAAAATTAGTAAAAAAAGAAGTTTTAAACAATTTTTAAAAATCCACTTTTTTGATGCGGCTGCTCAGCTATATCCGCCAACACACTAATGGTAAGTGTTCTCTGTTAATATCCATCTATATATTTATATTTGAGTTTTTCGTGATTTATTAAGTTTTTTAACTTTACATAATTATTGTCTTTGCATTACATTTCAATTTATATTTCTGATCAGCCCCTCTAGAATTTTATATTTTACTGATAGGTACTATCTCGAGGGATGTTTTTCTTTAATTGACATCAGCGCGAAGCCCGCGCTGATGGCCGGAGGCACTCGTCTCATTTCGATAACAAGTAATTAATTTGTTGCTCGAAATTAAGAAAAACATTGTTCATTTTGATCAAAATTTTCCTCATTTCAGTATTATTTTTCATTTACGTTTGCAAAGATGGCGATCCATCCGATGACGTCATCACGAGGTTGAATCATGGTCACAAAAGGTCACGTGACGCTCGACGTCGATGTACAACATGGAAATATTACTCCGCGCGTGAACAGTTGTTCCATTTTTTTATGTTCTAGAACTTCGTTATTTGAAGACCTGAAATGCTAATTGATCTAAGTGCCACTTTTTACAAATATTGTTTTATTTATGCTAAGTGATCTATGTTCCTATGCCAATGCACGGCTAAAAGATCTATGTGCCAAACCTTCTCCAAATGGTTTTAAAAAATTACAACAGAATGCGCTGCCTGTAACTCCACAGGTGGTGGAAGTGCTACTTGATCAAGTTCCAAAACGTAAACAAAGGAATTGATGTGGCAGTGGCATGTGAGTTGATTTCTTGTGAAAGTGGTTAGGTCTATCTTTTGTTATTTACAATGGCTTCAGATACAGATCAGGCTTTTAGTAATGAAATTAAGGAGTGTAATGACTTTAGGAAGAGACAAAAACTGGCAAGATTAAGTGGTAAGAGTTACGTCACACAAAACAAACGGAAGCAGATTCCTGAAAAGAAACTACCTACTGAAGAGGTTAGTTTATTGAACTTTGTATTAAACTAGGCTAAAATATTATAGGTACCTAAGCTAAATGTTACATTATTTATTTGTTGTATCTGTTTTTTAGTCCTGAAACTCTAAATTCTGTTGCTGTTTGTTACCTCTAGCTTTAGGCTAGTTTTGTTACTACATATTTTAGGTTAGGCCAATTTATGACAGATATCTTTTCAAACAAAGTTTATCTACGTACTTTCAATTATTTAAAAGATTGGTATTTTAAATATATAACTACATTCTAGCCATAGGCTTATTTTTGAATACATAATTTAAAATTTAGTACCGTGTCATTCACTCTATTTATTTGATTATTTTTACAACGTTTACTTTATTTCAGGTTATTTGCAAGTGCAACTACAGCTGCAAAACAGTGTCATTTGAAATGAAGAAGAAGCTTTTTGATGCCTACCATAAACTTGGAATGAGTGAACAAGGTTCATACTTGTTAGGTTTGATTGATATACTTCCGATTACAAGACGACGACATGGTACTTATGAAGGTCCTGAAAATAGCAGAAGACAAAACTACAATAAGTTTACAGGTTGCCTGATGGGGAGGGAGATTTTTTTAAAGGTATGTAAAAAAACATTTTTAAATATTTTTGGAGTGTCTCCCCAAACAATTACAAACATTGTAACAAAAGAAGAAATCTGGGGAATTTAGTATTTAAAGACAACCGCGGTGGACCTGTTAAATTCAAGTTTACAGAGTCTGACAGAAAACTTGTTAAAGCCCATATTAATTCCTTTCCTAGAGAAGAAGAGGGACACTATATAGCCGAACTAAATCTGAAAAGGAGTATTTAAGCTCAGATTTAAATATGAGTAGACTTTTTAACTCTTTTAAAGAAGAGAAATATCCTAACAGTATCGTGAGTCAAAAGTTTTTATCGGAAAAGTTTTCCTCAAAGACTTTCCCAAATTGTCTTTCAGAAGTCCAAGAGTAGACACATGCAAAAAATGTGACTACCTGCACTTACAAACCAAATTAAGAGATACTATTTTGGCAACCAAAGGCAAAACCTTATTAGAGTTACACCACCGAAAAAGTGAAAAAGCTTTGAGTACTCTGAAACAAGATACAATAGATAGTACGATGCCCAACAGCAGTGTTTGCAGTCTCGTGATAGACCTTCAAAAGGGTTTTCCCCTTACCAAAATTAGTACACAGTGATATGTATTACCTAAGGCAGTTGTCGTGCTACAATTTTAATTTGCATATAAATGATACAAATGACGCAATTATGTGTGTATGGCATGAAGGCCAGTCAGGAAGGGGAGGTAATCAGATGGCCTCATGTATTTTACAAGCCCTTAATTCAGGTATGCTCTCAACCATAAAAACTAGTCTTGTTATTTGGAGTGATAACTGTGCCGGACAGATAAAAAACCGTATGCTGGTTTTTCTTTATGTTTACCTAGTAACTATTGGGCTATTTAAGTCTATAGAACACAAATTCTTGGTCCCGGGGCACAGTTTCTCAGCTGCAGACAGGGATTTTGCAGTAATAGAAAAGAAAGCAAAAGTGTCAAAAATGCAGACTGTTCAAGATGTTGAACAAGTAATTAGAACGGCACGCACTTCACGTCCCTTCAAAGTTTCTCAGCATGGATAAGTTTTTTAATTTTGAGGAAGCTGCATCAAAGTACATTAACACAAAGAATATACAAATTTCTCAACTGTCATGTCTTAAGGTAGATACAATAAACCCTGGGTATGTATTATGCAAAAAAAATTTTAATGAATTAACCGATTGGGAGAAATTTTATGTTCTCAAGAAAAACATTTCACTCAAAGATATTGCTTCCACAGAGCTTACCACCTTACCCGAAGAAGTTCCGTTGGCTGAAAATAAGAAAAATGATCTCAGAAACATGCTTGGATTTATTGATGATCAATAACAGAGATTTTTACCGGCAACTGTGTGAAGGCACTTAGATCTATAAGAAAATACTTCACATTTGGACTTAGATCTGTTCAAAAAATGATTAAAATAAAATTATCATAAGAAGGGTAAATATTAATAAAACATTTAGAAGTGTTTGTGACATTACAATTTGCAGTTAGTATAATGTTATAACAATAGTTTTGTAGAAAATAAATGCATTTTGTGCAAAGTTGCTGGGTTTTTATTCGACTACCGAAAATTTTGTTTTTGGCACTTAAATCGATTAGCATTTCAGGTCTTCATTTCTCATTTCCACTCCATCAAAACCTTATATTTTTTTTGTTCTATAGGACGATTCCAATAAGTTAATAACGCAAAACTCGTATTTTGCCGCTCCGGCCGTTTATATGATAATTACCAATGAATGATAGGTTTCCTTACCTAGACAATAGTGGTTTATAAGTTTATAGGCCTAATAGTTTTGGGTGTCTGAAAGACAGGAATGCCACAGCCAACACTGGTGTCGGAAGGTAGTGCCAGCCTATTTTAAGTATTTATTTGTAAATCTAGAACAAATAATGTGCAATAAGTGAAGAATATATATTTAAACATATATATATAGAGGGTATATTATATTGACTTACCTTTTAAATTTATTTTGTCGAAATACGTTGCTACAAATCAACTCGTGTAATCTGTTGGAACTATATCTGTAAATGAGATAATAAATCAAATTTGAAATTTTACGTTTTACAACTCTGTAATGATCAAATCTGGGAAAGGCCAATGGGACAAATACATTTCACATATCAACATAACCTAGATGCTGTTTACAAGTGAAACGAAGGAATGCTGCCCTCAGTACAAAAAAACGCAGTAACTGACAAAATGTAGCATATTGGAGTTATATACATCACTGGAATCGTCTGCTTGAGATCTATTTAGTTTGCTTAGCTAAAATGCAGTATAAATTTCCCAAATAATAAATGTCATAATATAAAATGCAGTATCTGCATTAGTCTAACCTACAAAACTAAGCAAAAACGCAGTGTCTGGTCTTCACTAAGCAGAAATGCGGTATCTATTTGTAGTTTGATACTGCACTTTTCAGCAGAGGCTAGATACTGCATTTCTCCTAAGTATCACTTACCAAACAGCTGTTTTTCTCTTGCAGTATCTGTAAAACTGTTTTGAGTCAGTAGGTTGATCGTGTTTAGTTGACAAACAGATAGTTTGCAGTGAAATTAATTATTTAATTTTCATTTAAATCGTTTTAAAAAGTGAAGTCATGTTTCGAATAAGAACTAAAGAAATGGTTGAAAAAGCTGTAAATGCTGAAGTGATTCCGTGTAATGACAGATTAAGTGTAAGTTCTAGCAATGTTGTTTGAATATAGAAAAAGAGGTTAAGTTAAGTGATGTTTGTAAAAACACTGATGTAAGTAATGAAATCTGCGTAAGGTAGGTTGGGATAACAGGACCCGGGGGTAACTGGGCCATAACCATCTCTTTGTTATAATATACGAGTATTTTGGTTTTTAGCTGTTGGAAGCACTGCGAACATCTGTTTACTGTCTTAAACAAACAATCATAACCTCTCCTGTACTATTTTTAAAGGATAGAAGAAGATTGAAAAAGTTAACCTGTTTTTTCTTAAAACAACACGGCGTCATGATTATTTCAGTGATTTTTTGAATGACTAAGGTACTGTAAGTGTTTTTACTATGTTTATTGCTGTAGAACTACTAAACCATATATGTAAACGACATACTTTCATTTAAATTCAGCACATGTGTTCAGTAAGGTTTGAGGTTAGGATAGGTGGTCCATTTACCCCAGGAACTGGCTGTTTCATGGGGTAACTGGACCACATGTAGGGGGTAACTGGACCATGTAGTGGGCCCAGTGTATCTGTAGTTTCAATTGCAGATTTAAATTAAATTTCTTCTAAATATGCATATATGCATACTTTCTTAAAAATGCTTCTTAGATGATAAATTAGTAATTTACACTATTATCATCCCTTTATTGATGTTTTTTACATATTTGTAAGCTAATTGTAAAATTTATCTCAGTCTTCCTTATACTGTGATTATTTATAATTTTCTATTTTTAACTAACGATGGTATTTTTTTTCCAGAATACAGTATGGTGAGAACATATATAAGAAAGACTCAAAAGGGAGCAGGAACCGCGTACTCCACGGAGGATCTCAATAAGGCTCTCGAAGACATCAAAAATGGGATCAAGACAACGCGGGGTGCAGCTATGTTTTATAAAATCCCGCGTTCTACATTGAAACACCGCATTAGAGGGACACGTGGAACTGGTATGACTTCGAGAGAAGGTAAGGGTGGTGGTGGAGTACAATCATATTTAAGTCCTCAAGAAGAAAAGGAAATAGCAGACTGTTTAAAAATAATGGATAAAAATGGATTTGGTTTGTCTAAAGAAGAAGTATTAGACATGGTTCAGTTATACATAAGACAGAACAACATTGAAAGTAGGTTTAAAGACCAACGCCCTGGCACTGACTGGTTTTTATCATTTAAGGCAAGGCATGGACTGTCCATTAGGAAACCATAGAGTATTGAGCATGTAAGATGCGATCAAAGAAACCCTTGGGTAATATATAACTTTTTGATGTTTTAGAACAAGTTGTTGAGAGTCTTAAACTAGAGGGGAAACCAGAACAAATATTTAATTGTGGACGAGACGTCTTTTTGTCATGACCCGAGTATAAACAAAGGTGGTTGGAGCAATAGGTACAAAAAGTAAACGCAAAACTAGTTAAATTGGGCGAGAAAATACATCAGTATTAATGTGTTGTTCTGCCAATGGCAAAACGATCTCTCTTCTTTGCGTTTTCAAAGGCAAATATGTAATGGAAAAATTGGATTTCTGACAATTTGCCGACCCAAAATGGCAATATCCACCACATCACGAGGTTGGATGGAAACCACCCTATTTTTTAACTGGTTTCGTGATGTTTTCCTACCCAACATAACTGAAGAAAGACCAATATTATTGATATATGATGGCCACACCACTCATGTCTACAGACTTGATTAGGCTAGCCCAAAAAAACAATGTAACCATAATGAAGTTACCTCCTCACACTACCCACGTACTACAGCCTTTAGATGTAGGCGTTTTTAAAAGTCTAAAAAGTAACTGGGACAAGGTTTTGACTAAGTGGCAGAGAGAAAATCCTTGAAAGAAGATCCCGAAACAGATTTTTGTTTAACTCATTACTAGTCTTTCACACAAAATGCCTGAACAAAACATAGTAAGTGGGTTTCAAGCCACAGGAATCTATGATGAAAAGTAAAGGAGGTCCTAACAGGTTGATGATTCCTGAGACATTATTTAAAAAAGATGACTTGGTTAGATATAAGAAAAATCTTCCAACTTCAAGCCAATTTATACAAGTAAAAGCCTCATCAGTTTCAGAGATCAGTGCTTCCCCAAGCCATTCTGTAGAGGCAGAAGCCTCCTCTGTTTTAATCACAGAACAGCCGAAGACTAGTACCTCCTCAGCCAAAACGCAACCAGACACATGCCTTACTTCTACCACTGTAGTTATGCATTCAGCTGCAGCACCAGATGCCTGTCCTTTTCAGACACAATGCTGCTGGAGACCAGCGCCACCTCAGTAGCAATGGAACCCGATACTTGCCCTGCTTCTGTTGAAGTAAAGCTGAAAGCTAGTAAACTTGTGGGAAATCAGCTGTAATGCAACAAACCACCTTGTCTGGTACAAGCAGAAACCAGCCAGAAGCTAGCTCAGCCATGGTGCAAGCAGAAGTAGGTTGTATTTGCACAATATCCGGGCGTAAATCCTTTGAAGAGTTGCTGTTGGATATGGTAAAAAAAGAGAAAAGACCAGAAAATACTGAGAAAAAAGCGTAAAAGAATTGTAAAAAATTGTGAAATCATAACAACGAATGAGTATTTAATAAAGAAAGAAAATAGAAGAGAAAGAGAAAGAAGATAAAGAGAAAGATAAAAAAGAAAAAGTGAAAAGCAAAACTCTTGGAATTACAAATAAAGTTAAAATACCTAAAGTGGCAACCAAGCGGAAAAAATTGGATATCTTTATAAATAAGAAAAAAAGGAATTTAGATTTTGAGACAGACAGCAGTGATGATATGGATTTAATAGATATAGTAGAAGAAAACGAAAAGAATGTTGAAGACTAAGTCTAATTTCAAATGCTTTGCACCAGTGATCAGCCCTTAGACCATTTCTCTCATTTGAAGAAAATCAAAAAGAACATTGGAGAATATGTCGTTTTTTAAGTATGAAGGCGAGTTTTCCCTGGAAAAATTGTAAGCCTTTCGGAAGAACATGTAGAAATAACGGCAATGCAAAAATCCCTGAAGTCCTGGAAATGGCCAGATAAGGCGGTCATCGAGAAATATGACTCGAATGATGTAATAGGTGCAATAGAAGAACCAAAACTCATTTCGAAACAAGGATTTTATAATATCAATTTTTTTTTTTTTTTTAATGGGGCAATAAACGCCTGAGGTTATCATTGCCCTCAAGAAAGAATTGACACCTACTCGTATTTGGTAGTGGTCAATTAGGTAAATAAAGATTACATTGTTATAATGGACAAGTACGTGAGTAAATAATTTATACTTAAAAACTAGATTAATAACAATAAATATAACAAGGGAAAGACTGTAAAGAGGTGTTAACCCATATAGGGGCTAAAAATATAAATAGAACATAAATAAGGACAAGGTAACATAAACATTAATTCAATAAACTGTAAAAACTTAACAAATTTTAACTGCCACCACAGGTAGCTGTAAAGGGGCTAATTTGGCAGCTGTCATAATAATGATAAATAAAAATTAAATAATAAAATTAATATATATTAACAACTATCAATAATCGGAAATAGATAAACTTAACAACAATACTATATTTTGTTTATCAGCGACGTTGCTTTCAGAAAACATAGAAGTGTTTGGATTGCCCGTCTCGTCATCACAAAGGATATCGTTCAACGAAGCCGGCAGATTCGAGTTGCGCCTATGTACTGAATAGCGAGGGCAGTCAACAAGCACATGTTTTGACCGTAATGACAGTGTCGCATGTGTCCACAGACCGGAGGATCATCCTCTACTCATGAGGAAGCCATGTGTGAGAAGCGTGTGGCCTAGCCGCAGGCGACACAACACAACCTCCTTCACGACGACTCGGGCAGTTCGCTGTTTCCCAGAGTCCAACGCAGTCTTTTAATAAGCCGTCACTTGTTGTTGACGACTGCCCGCCAAATCGCTATTCCATTTGGCTTTCAGTTTGCCCTTCACTACCGGGGTAATGTCGGAAGAAATCATCCGTGCGGTGTAAGGCTGGAGTTTTAATGCTTCCTTAGCTCCTCGTATCTGCCAGCTCGTTTCCAGATACTCCAATGTGACCAGGTACCCAGACAAGAAAGACAGCAAACACCTTCGGACTGAAGGGAAGACAAAGAATGCCATATTTCGCGGATGATGATGTGTTTGGAATACATATCGCTGATGGCTTGTATACCACTAAGGGGAGTCGCTGCAGATAACCAATTTTTTAGTCATAGGAAACGTTATATTTTAGGGCCTTTTGGATGGCTGTTAATTCGGCCGTGAAAATAGAAGAGTCGTTGGGGAGACGAAATCCGTATCGTCCCTTACCCCAGTGACGAAAAGCACATCCAGTTCTACAACGTTCCTTTGACCCGTCAGTAGAACCTACTGAACCAATAGGTTCTAGTAGGTTCAGGTCCTCCAGATGGCTTCGTAGTCCGTTAATATTCCATTGTATAATATTCATATAAATTAGGTTTTGAAAGTAATTTTGTTTTTTTTGTTTTTCCTTGATTTTGTTTGAAATTTACAGTAGTTTTTTCTAATTCTGAATGTGGCCTAAGGTCGTCATCAAACAAATCCTCCTCTCACTAGGCTGGATTTAGAGGACTGGTGTGAGGGAGGGGTTCTGTTGGCACCCTTTGACCGTTCGACCCACTTTTAGAGGCAATTTTTGGGTTCAGCCCAGAAAAAAGTTTTTGGCGTACTTCCGGAGATAAATTTTTCTTTCCCGTCACGCTGGAACCTCCAGCATAAGGGGTTTTTTTAAATTGAGCAGCGATCTGCCCCTTCAGTAGACTGTTGCTTGCTTGTGTTTCGTCCTTTGAGTTGAGTTGGTGTAGCCGGTCTTACAGGCACAGAAGGTGCAAGGTCTGATATATCAGTGCCTCCACTATGTGGGAAGGACTTGGCACTAAGTTGTTGTACCAAAGCAGCAACCTGTTGGGTTAGTTCTCTAACCATGCCTTCCAGAGCTGAGCAGGAAGAAGAACACGGTTTCGGTTGCACAGGGAAAGAGGCAGCCTGAGAATAGGATACGTCCTTCTTCGGGGTTTGCCCAAGTCGTTTCTTATATTCTTTACGAGCATCGCCGAAAGAACAATTTCTCGCTAGTGACTATTTTTAGCACTTCCTTTTCTTCTAATGTATACTTTACAGCTGCGAGAGCTTGAAGGATGCTTGCCCTTGCAGTTGACGCACTGTTCTTCGCCACCGGCACAGTCCTTGTCACTGTGACCACTTTTTCCACAAAGACTACCATGTTTCAGGGTTATTGCAAGTTTTGCTTGAATGTCCAAAAACGTTGACATCTATAACACCTCTGAGGATTTCTAAAGTATGGACGAACTTGTAGAGAAAGATATCCTGCTCTAATTGTGGCTGGTGGGTGAGGAAGGGCAAAAGTCAAAAATGTGACCTGGTGTAGGTGTCGGTACACCGTGTTCAACCTTCATTATTCTCACCACATCAGTCACAAGACAATCTTTCAGTTCTTCTTTCAATTGAGCAGCATAGCATATCGCGACAGAATACAATTCCTTTGCAGAAGTTTAGTGTCTCATGAGGATGGACAACGACTTCTACTTTGTCGTAAAAGGATCTCATGGAGAGAAATTTTTGAGCCTGTGGAGCGTTTCGCAGCCTCTACCAAGATGCTCCCATTACGAAAGCTTCCTAACAGAAGACTGCGAGCCGCCCACTCCGACTAGAGCCTTGTTAACAAGGAAGGGGCTCACCTTTGCCAAGTTCTGAGTTTCGTCCTTTGTGCTTAAAAACTAGAAAAAGTGGGGGTGGGAAGATTTTGAACATTAATTTTCTTATCTGCAGTTTTTCTTTGTTTGGTTGTTTCCTCTTCAGATTCTGAAGAGAGGGCACGTTTCTTTTCTAGATCCATAGTAGAATCTCTTTCTACAACTCTATCATTTTTTTGTGCTTGAGAAGTGTTTTAGGGTAGCCATTCAATATATGAACCAGCGGCATCGTGATTAAAGGTGCAGGCCGAGACATCGGGAACGGGTATACCCTCAGGAACCTGTCAGCCAAAGCTTGGCAGAGCACCCTACCCCCAGTTCCCCGGGGCCCGATGTTATCTCGTTTAACCGAGTCGGGAATTCACGCACGACTCGGGCTCGCACGTGGCAATCAGAAATCTCCGACATTTCTGTCCAATAATCACTTCCTGACCAGGGACCGAAGTGGGCTGGCACCAGGATTCATACTACCATTTGCTTCGGCAGAGCAAGCTCACATCAGCTCTCTTCTGCTACACCTTCTCAGAGTGTAGCAGTTCAAGCACTCCCCACAAACAAATAGCACGATCCAGTCAGGAAAAGGGAGGAATTAGGAATAAGGTAGGGATTTAATGGGAATGAGACAGGGGAAAGTGCCAGGATTGGAGATGTCGTCTGGCACTACCTCGAGGTACGAAAGGGTCGCCAACCTTTAAACGCCAGAGTATGACGTCCCCCTACGGGGAATACTAAAGACGAAGTTTGAAAGACATTATTGTGGTCATGTCGCCGTGCCGCAATTGCGAAAAGCCACCCAACTTTACAAGATTCCTGGGCAGTAGCGAAGAAGGAAGATTAAATGATGGCTTTATTTGATCTTGAAATGGCCACATACAATAGACAACTCTAATCCAAGTACAACCGTCTCCCTCTTGTGGATTTCCGTTGCAGCACATCTGGTGTTCCAGATCGACTAAT
>NW_025776583.1:900000-1015107 GCF_021130785.1 Homalodisca vitripennis | reverse complement strand
TTTTAACAGTTTAAGTTTGTCTAGAGCACTCTTTTTCGTAGGATGACCTGACCACTTGCACTGCTTAGGAACTAAAATTGGAAAAAATGACTTCATCACAAAGTCACTATGCTGACACGCACTGCACATTATAGAGTCAAATGAAACCAGTTTGTCTGTTATGTTTACTGGTCTTCGAACATGATTTAACTTATGAGCCGATTTAGGGTATTTCATCTTAAAAACCTTAAATGCAGCATCGACAACGTGCATGAGGCTATCGGATGGTGCCAACAGTCCACTTGTTTCATCAATTTTTTTGTAGTAAAGGATTTGTTGAGAATCAAGAGTTCTTTTTTGTTTGTTAATTTGGATGATAGGTTGCACATTTTTTGCAAGCATTGACTACACTTAAATTTTTTGAAATACCTATGAGCAATGTAACCCGCAAAATACACTTGTAAACAGGTCTCTATGGTGACTACATCCTCTTCTTGTGATGTTCCTCTCGATCCAAACAACTGGCCCCCCTCCATTGGATAAAAAAAAACTAGAGGATTGGCTGTCAATTTCGTCTCCTCCAACAGTAACAGAGGCAACCTCATTACCTATTGAACATATGTCATTTATGTTATATTATGTTTATTATTTGATACAGGGGTTTTCACCTGATGTATTTGAATTTAATGTGAGAGAACGGTTTGACTTACATAGTAAACTAAACGACACCACTACTAGAAATCTTATAAAAATATTTTCAGGTCTTTTAAACACAGGGTGTTGCAAAAACTAAAGGGGGGGGTTCGAGTTTCAAGTTTTTCAATAGTTTACATGTCTTGTTTTAATTTTGTGTTTTGGTTTATTGACAGTTTATTTGTGTAGTTAAATTTTCAAGATCATTACAAAAAATTACCTTTCATGCGCCATGCCCGCTTGGTTCCAGGTTCTCATCGTAAAGGCATTGATAAGTCAAATATTTTTGTCAGAACGAAATTGAAATATCTGTTGTTGTTTAAAAATGGCAGTTTAAAAATTTACAATACTGGGAATTTATGTATAAAACACACATACTGCAGTTGCAAAGATAAATAATTTTTTACTTTTTATAATTAATTTGAAAATAAAATAAAGTTTAAAATTGCTTGAAAACATGTAAGCGTTTTACAAACAACCATACTTTATACCCAAATAAAAAAATGCAAATTACCATTTCTATTCTTTAAAGTACATCAATTTTAACGTCTTTGAAAAACAAAAAAGTTTTGGATATAACATTTTTCCTAGCTCTCTTTCTTAAAGTATAAAAGTGGATATAAAACCCGCTCAAACTACTACCTTATGTTCGTTTTTAATAATTTTAAAGTCCCACTTATAGATCAATATTAATAGGTGAATTTCAAAATATGAATTTAATTACATATTTAAATAATAAACGTTTATGAATAACCTTGATCATTACCACCTTCCAGTGTTGTGTGGAGATCGAGTAAGTCGGTCCATATCGGGATCATACGACGTACTCCTTGGAGTTTCCATCAACTGATTCAATATGGCGATCCGCAAGCTTCCCCTAAACACTCTTACTGTTGGATTTCTATTGAACCCACCCCTTTGACGAATAGAGGAGAACAAGTTTTCAATTGGATCTTGGTTTAGCCTTGATGTTAACAAATATCGACATCCTTCATGCTCAAATAGTTGTAGCATTGCATTTATTGTTAGTCTGAATCCTTTGAAGGATGGTGGTTCTGGATATTTGGCATTTCATTTTCGCAAATCCTTAAACAATTTCAACCCTTCCATTAATAATTTTCTTGTGTGACTCAGTTTTGCTTAATCCACATCGGTCAGGATTTACTGTTTTTAGTTGTTTGCTGTTGATGGCATCGTAAATAGAGTTAATTTTTTCTAAGAATTCAGTGGTATCTGAACCCGTTTTTCTGTTTATTTTCTGGGTTTTAACAGCGGTTTTGATAGCGGCGCTTGTTGTATGGATGAAAAACTTGAGCAGCAAGTGACACAGACATTTTTTCAAAATTGTTTGGCCATATGTTTGCTTGCGTAAGTTGATAAGCTGATCTCGTCGTTGAACTTTTGCACTCTATTTCATAGAGTGTTCTAATGTCACTAAAAGATATAACCTTTTCTCGAAGACTAAAATCATGCGTTAACAGATTGTTGCGCAGTGATTTAAATAAATGGGATGCGTCATACAGTGCAAACACTTTATTTTGGTTTGTGGTTAAGAAGTATGGTTTATCTTCTAAAATGGCTAATTTTCTAAAAGCTTAAGTATTTCTTGGGCACTGATCACACACTACTGATTTAACACAAAGGCCAGTTTCAGTTAACTTCTTGACACAATCTTCAACCATTTCTTTTGTAGTATCTGACGATAATCCAGATTCTGATATGAAATATGCTATGGGTAACTTCCACTGGTAATATAGACCTCTAATCATAAAGACTGAAGCCTGACTACCCATTGCTGGTTTTCTTTTCTTTCCTCCTATATCTACGAATCCTTCTATCAAATCATATCTGGGAGAATATTCCAAAGTCCTTTTTATTGACATTTCGTCAAACATGAGAACGCAGGCTTTCTCCATATCTGACATGGTAGAGGCTTTTGTTTTAATTTTTGATATTAAACTTTTGATATAAAAGGCCAGTCCGGAACATATTACTCGAAAGCCACTTCTTTACAGTGGACATGCCTGGAAGAACGATATTTTTTAATAAATATCTGTACGTTGAAGGACTCTTTAAGAAAAGAGCTGAGGAAAATTTTCTTTCGTCTTTCGTCCAGGGTTGCCTTTTTCTTTTAAACTGCATGTTGCACAGCACTTCTGCATCTTTACTTTTAAATTCTTTTATCCTTCTTTCTTCAAATTTTCTGTTTTTTTAGTATTCATTAATTTTTTTCAACCTAGAAATAGTGGATCTTTTGGTAGCCAAGTCTATATCCTTAGATTTCAATATACGCTCAACAGTTGTCTTAACATTAGTTCCAAATAACGATCTTTTGGCTTTTATAAAATTGCTGCGATGTAAAGGTGACGCGGTTGGAATCCAATGTCCGACGGCTGGTGATTGTTGTACTGAAAATGTTGCTGAAGACGTGCTGACTGCAGGAGAACCTATCACCGATTCTACGGCAGATCTTATCCCATATCTCATTGGTGAGTATGGCTCGACTACTAATGCTAGGGGAGACGTCATCACATCTGCCGACGTAGTTGCTCTTGGTGGTTCTTCTGCTGGTTCAAAACAAATGGGTATGGGAGCGGGCAGCCAGCTTTGATTTTAGAACTCCGACCACAGAAACTCTAAGACGTCCTCGCCCTACGGAAGCCTGAAGAGAAGAGAACAAGAAACCTAATTCCAGATTTCTAGAAGCCTGAACACATGAACCAAACAAAACAGGCAGAGTTCCACAGAAGCATCTAGAAGTAGAGGTTAACCATCTGGAAAAGCAGACGACTCGACCAGCTGTAGGGAAACTGCTTCCGGCTGCTGCCGGCCCGTCCAACGGCCAACAAAAATGTGAATGTTTTAAGAAAGGTGTACTAAGATGCCTGATGATGGGGTTATCTCCGAAATGATTATCTCATGATACACATTGGATTACGGCAAGGCGGTAAGTGAAGCATTTTATTGTTACCATTTACCTTTAAAATCAACCTTGAATAATCTATTTACATCATTTCAAAGATTTTTTCATTCAGAGTATTTTATAAACGGTGCCCACTATTTTATATTCCCGAAAATGTCACATGCAATTATCATTGGGTCGTATTACTTGATTAAAAGGTGTTTGTCAACATCAAACAGTAGGACAGTTTTATTCTTATTTGAATTTTATTCAAAGTCGATGCGGCTTCAAAAATTTGCACGAAAAATGCTAGGTTCTCAATACAAAATCAAAATATCCTATACAAGGAAACTCTTTTTAGGGTCCGCAGGCAAAAAACCGAGGACCCTTATAAATTCACGCGCGTGTCTGTCTGTCTGTCGGTAACACACCTCTACCTCCAACACTAAAAGTCGGATCGATTTGAATTAATAAGCTGCCAACACAATATGTCAAAATTTCATCATTTCATACTTTTAAATAATGTTCCTTACACTGTAGAAGACTATTGGTTTAAAATTAGAGTAGGTAGAATAACTTTCAGTACATAGATATAAGAATTATTAGTATAATGTATAACATGCAAACTACTGTATTTATTTTATGACTAGCTGTTTCCCGCGGCTTTGCTCCTAGTGTACCATATCATGATTCATGGAGGAGTGCCATTGATTAGACATTCGTCAGTGATCATTCCCTATTAATTAGACATTGTACCTTCAAAATATAACACCACGTAATCGAACTTGCTGCGTACATATGCTTTGCTATGTTAGTTCTGGGAATATCAATAATACTAAATCAATTTAAAAGTCTACAAAGTTGACCTAATGTGTAAATAAATTAAATGAAACCCTGTTGAGTTGCTTAATGACTTTCGTGAACTTCCGGAACGAGTTTCCCCACTTTTTTAACTAATATATATATATATATTATTTTGCACTAATAAGATTTATTAACATATAGGTACTTACCACAGTTTTTAACCCACTCACGGCATGAATTCTTCGGAAATTTGAACATTTTCAAACCTTTCACTTTGTCATAGCTATTATCACAATTCCTATAACTACATACATGTCGCCCGGTTATGTCGAACAACACGAGTACAAGTTATTCAAACCATATGTTAACTCACTGTTTAGCTACAAATTGCACGTTTTTTTTTTTTTTTTTTTCAAAAGCTTTATTTCTGGTTCAATTACTACAAGTAAATAATTATACACAGAAGTTTGAATCATAGAGAACAGAAGAACATAGAAATATTAACATTAGTGGGTTTGCTCCAATGGAGACACCCTATAACATAATACAGTTAACAGAAAATAAACAATAAAATTAGTACTTGACAAACAATGTAAGTTTCAAATTATAATAAAATGTCTTGAACAAGACGTGCTTTCAGTCTTCTGTTGACAGTTCTTTGGCCAATGTTAAAATGGACAGCACCTGTTGATTGGTCCAGAGTTTCTAGAAATGTAGCACTTAGTTTTCGGATGTAGTCACAGATGGTCGGAATTTCTAATTCATTATGAATCTGTCGGTTTCTAACAAACCATGGAGAATTTGTTGCTATTCTCAAAAACTTGTTTTGGAATACTTGAAGTTTGTTCATTTTTGATTTATGGAGGCAAGGACCCCAAACTGGACAAGCATAAGTTAAGAGGGGTCTGAATATTCCTTGGTAGATTAAAAGAGCGCATTTAAGTTTAAGAGATGATCTTCTATTGATAATTGGGTACATTTGTGCCAATCTTGTGTTTGCTTGATTTAATTTTGAATTTATGTGCTGTTTATAAGTAAGTTTAGAGTCTAATAAGACACCCAAATATTTAACAGTTCTGTCATTTTCATTCCATGGTACGATGTTATCTTGAATTTCTATATTCCTTAAGGGATTGAATTTTCTTAGCGAAAATATTTTCGCTTCACATTTTAGAGGGTTAAGTGCGATTTTCCAATTAACGAACCAATCCAACAGTAGGTCTGTATCAGTCTGAAGCATGTCAACTGCTGTGTCAATGTCTTGATGTTGGGAAATCAAGGCAGTGTCATCAGCGAAAAGAGCAAGCGTAGAATGAGCTGGAATGGGTAGGTCATGCATGAACATATTAAACAGGATAGGTCCTAAAATTGAGCCTTGTGGCACACCAGCCCGGATCTGTCGAACAGTGGAATGAGTAGAATTTATTTTTACTGAAAAAGTCCGGTTTTCTAAAAATGATTCGATGATGTTTTGCAAGTAATTTGGAAGTCCAGTTTGAAATAGCTTATACAGAAGGCCTTTGTGCCATACTTTGTCAAAGGCCTGAGCAACATCCAGAAACAAAGCAGCAGAGTGTCTTTTATTTTCAAACCCTTGTACTATTGTTTGTGTTAACCTCGCAAGTTGCTGCGTAGTAGAATGTTTTGCCCTAAAACCGAATTGGTGGGGAGGAATACATTGAGCATCTTCAATGAATCTGCATAGTCTCTTCTGTATTAGCTTTTCAAATACTTTTGCCAGAGTGGGTAGTAGGCTGATGGGTCTGTAACTAGAGGGATTTCTAACAGGCTTACCGGGCTTGTGGATAACAATAACTTCAGCATGTTTCCAGGATTTAGGAAAGTAACCAACGTGTAGGCATGCATTAAATAAAGTTTTTAATAGCTGATGGGCTGTTGGCGGGAGTTCCTTTAATATTAAGTTTGTTATCAAGTCATACCCAGGAGCTTTCCTCAACGGTAGGTATTGGATAACATTTCTAATTTCAGATGTTGAGATATACTGAGTGGGAAGCTCAGCAGATAAGATTGTGCTATTTAAAAACCTGTTGACTTCATCTTCAGTTTGCAAATTAACAGTAGGGTTAGGGGAAAAAGCATTTTCAAAATAATTCGCAAAAACCTCACATTTTTCAGAGTCACTCTGGTACGTCTCCTGGCCTTGTTGAAGGGGAGGGATCGTAGAAGGCGTTCTGAGAATTCTTTTGGTTGCCAGCCACATTGAACTATCGCCTGGGTTTATTTCACTCAAATATTTCTGATAGTCATTAATTTTGAAAATATCTAATTCTGATTTTATTTTCCTGATGAGCCTGTTAAGCTGCATGCGATCTTCTGGATGCCTGTGTCTCTGCCACCGTCTCCTAAAAACATGTTTTTCTTTAATTAAATTAAGAATTCTTTGCGGAGGGCGATTAGGACAAAACATGGTTTGTGATTGTTTTGCGACTGCTTTTTTAACCGAATTTTTAATCAGCTCAGTGAATTGTAGTACACAGTTGTCAATATCTTCGAAAGACTGTAAACAATTCGGCAAGATAATATTAGTTTCTAATTCGTTATGAAATACAGCCCAGTCAACTTTACCATTTATTAGTTTCAATGGAGGATTGGTAAAATCGGGTTTAATTGAAAAAGTTACAATTACTGGTAAGTGGTCAGACGTTAACTCGCATAAGGTTTGCTGTACTATCGGTTCATTGAAATTATTAAACAAAACAATATCTAATATGTCAGGTTGCTGGTTTCTCTGCCACGGATAAAATGTTGGTTCTACAGGAGCAGATATATTAATAGTTGTACGCATCAAGTAGTCATTCAATTTATTACCCTTTGGGTTATTAGTGCGACATCCCCATAAAGTGTTTTTACTGTTTAGATCTCCCATTAAAATAGTAGGACTATTATTATAGAGAATCCTATTAAAATCTTCATCAACAAAACGTTTGTTAGGAGGTAAGTATGCTGATACTAATGAAAAGTTGAGTCCATTTTGTAAAAATATTTTTATGGAAACAGCTTCTAAACTTTGTAACTGGGGAGCAAGAAATTCGTGGTGTTTTATGTTTCTTTTGATCAAAATTGCGACACCCCCAGAGGCATGAGGAGCCACTCGGTCCTGTCTGTAAATAGAATAGCCACTTATTTTAAATTTATCATTGGGCAGGAAGTGAGTTTCAGTGACACATGCAACATCTATATTATGTCTTACTAGGAAATCTGTAAAGAGATGTTTTTTGTCTTTCAAGCCATTGGCATTCCAATTGAGAACAATTAAGTTTTTAAAGAGAGTTGGGGCCTGATTGTTAGTCACGGGCATTTTTAAAGAAAGAAGCAATAACCTGCTGAATAACCTTTTTCAACTGGGGTATGAGTATTTTTACTACATTGCTTATTATTTCGTCAAGACCTGAGATGTTACCTGCTTCCAGAGATTGTGGATCCTCTACGGAGTTTGCAGTTGAAGGAATGTACGACGGATGAGCCACCTCAGCATAGCTGGGGGAGTTCATATTCAACGGAGATCGAGGTGGAGATGATTTTGGTTGAGTTTTCCCTAGGTTCGTTGAGTTTTCGGGTCGTGTCGTTGTAACTTGTGGACGAGATTCTTGGTCGTTCCCTATGGAGGATTTCTTGCGACCGGTCAATTTCTGCTTGATGCCCTGGTAGTATTTACACCTCCTGTAATTTGAAGTATGTTCCTCGCCGCAGTTAACACACACTGGTTTGGTTTCTTTACTGACCGGGCAGTCTGAATAGAGATGGGATCCCGAGCACCGCACACAGCGAGGGTCCAGTTTGCAGAAGTTTTTTGTGTGACCAAAGTCTTGGCATCTCAGACACTGTGGGATGTTTTTTGACTTCCTTTTAATTTCCACTTTAACTATGGCGTGAAACAATTGTTCAAGGTTCATAATATCACGACCACTTTCCGAATTCTCCAGCTCTACAAAACAGAGTGGCATTGGACTTTTGTTTTTGTTGAACAATCTTGATACTTTAATGGTCGGGTAACCCATGTCACATAACTCTTGATTGATTTCTTCGTCAGTTAGAGAGTAGGGAACATTACGAATGATCACTTCAAGGTTTTTGTCCTGGGAAGGTTTAAACGTGAAAAACTTTACTTGATTTGTTTCATAAAAGTTAGTTAGTTTCCTGTAGTCATTTATTTCTGTTAGGTTTATCTTGATCGATTTAGCTTTGATTTCAGTTGTGAAACTTGATATTACATTACACTTAATATCTTTTATTATTTCTTGGTGGTTATTTACGTCACGCAAAAAAATTGCACGTGTTCTCAGGTCACAAGAAAGGGAACAACTGACAAGAGGTGGCAAAAATGACGACTATATGAGTGGCTAGGCCTCGGTTCTTAGAACAGCCAACAACCCCCTCGTCCCATCCACCCTCACTTTTGTAGGTGAAAGTCGGCGACCTCGAGACAAGTCATTGTGTTAGGGGTGGCGGAGGTAATTGTAATTAAGGATTATTTTTTAAAGTTTGCGTTTGTCTATTATAGACTTATTTTACATCTTTCTCTTCGAAATTAAATTTTCTACAAGTACCGTGAAAAAATATTTTGTGTTTATTGTACATTTAACATAGTAAATCTGCTTCAAACCTAAATGTAACTTGTTTTTCGGGACCAAGTTTCGCGTATTTCGTCACATATCTTAAAAATTACTGTAGCTACAGGTCTGGAAACGGTTTTATTCAATTTTTCAGTTCATTTTACATAAAGTACGCTAAATTGTACATCTTAATTAACAGCCAACAAATACCCGTAGGGCTTCGTTGCAGCAGGGGAACTGAAATTCAGACGAAATCTTTCACCCTGTATAACTTGGTAACTAAGCATTTTCGGACCTATGTTAATTAGACCTTTTTTTCTTATTTTGATGTGAGGAATCACGCCCTGACTTATGGGCACCTTTTTTCAGAACACCCTGTATATCAATGTCATATTTAATGTTTAGGTCAGTGTTCCAAAAGCTGTAACTAATCCAGGACTACTTAAGAAAAGCGATGCAGTCTTAACTTTGTACCTACGATGCTATAATTTCTAATTAATGGTTTAATTCACAGAAAATTACCTACGATGCTATAATTTCTAATTAATGGTTTAATTCACAGAAAATACAGTACTATTGTTTGAGACCATTCATTATTCTGTATAAATCTTAAGAGTTGCCAATTTAGAAATAACCAATACTGTAACGGGTCCGTCAGTTTATCGAATTTTGTGCAATACTCTATGCGACTTCTCTCATTACATTTATGCCAAGGAACTTTAATTTGAAAGTATATTGAAACTTTAATTCGGATATTTCAGTTGCTTATCCGAAGGCACAGTGAGCTGAGCGCGACAGATTGGGACACAGGGATACTAAGGGCGCGTACACATGGGCGCGACACGCCGCGCGACGTGCCGCGCGACAAGATAAGCAAGTCCGTACACATGGGCGCTGCAATGGTGACGTGTCGCGCGGCAGGAAAATATTACAACAATGATCAGAACTGAAATGGACGTTGAAGAGGCAGTATGTCTTTACATTTTGTATCGACGTTACAAGTCACGGAGACGAAGACAAAGACAAAAGTGGGTGCATCCAATTTTGAAAGATAGATTTAGTCATGGTGCTTTTTTTACTCTGTATCCGAAGCTGAGGAATTTCCGAGAAAAGTTTTTTAATTATTTTAGAATGTCAGTTGAATCATTTGATGGCCTTCTTAATATTGTTGAGGATGATTTAAAACCTTCCACAAACTTTGTGAGGGACTGTGTTTCACCTGAAGAAAAGCTAGTGATTACATTGAGGTAAGTGTATTTATTTAGGAATTTTAATTAATTAACAAATGAGATATGTAAATGTATGATAATGTAAATAAAGAACATAGTCACACTAAATGAAAAGTCTATAACACGTGTGTTGTAGTTGACATTACTCGTACAGTTCCATTAAACTTTCCTGTGACATGACACTGTCTGTAGGTGATGTAGCTTGTGTGGGATGTGGTTTGTTGAAGTTATGGGAGACTGGTACCTGAGGGTTCATAAAGTTGTGTGCTGTACGTTGTAGGGCATATCCTGTCGTTGATGGACCTTGGCTGTACGGATTGCGGTTGTAGGGTGGGTTATGTGGAGTAGGAGCGTATGCTTGTGGTTGTGTGTGAATGTCTTGTGCACGTTGAATTACTTCTAGTAGTTGTATCTTAGTCCTTATCCTTACATGCTGTGGTACTCTTTTTAGTTCTTTATACAAGGACAAGCAAAAAAAGCTTATCTTCATCATCACTTTCTGGCAACGTCTGACTTTCTCTCAAGGAAATGCTCTTGGTCAAGATATCAGAGAAGTGCTTGTCCACAGGGTTCATTTTAGGTCTTTTAATTCCACTGCTAAGAGGTCGTTGAGGCATGGTCAAATCTTCATTGTCTGATCGTTCATCTACATCTTGCAAGACGGTGGTTTCATCTTCCTCGATGCTACTTTGAGTTTCCTTATTTCGCATGGTGTTTTCCAAAAACATCAATCTTTGAAAATATATGTAAGGTGTGCTTTTTACTGCTGCTGACCCTGACTTAGTCGTCTTTTTCTTTCTCAGCTCCCTTGCAAAACTGTCTCTCAAATTCTTCCATCTTTTTTGAAGTGAAGTACCTAAAAAAAAACACATACACTAACATAATTGTTTAGAAACATTTCTTTACTAATGCGAGTGTGTTTATTTTCAGGTATTTAGCTACTGGATGTTCTTTCGTTGAACTGCACTACAACTATAGATTGGGAAAGTCTACAGTATGCAGCGTGGTCAAGCAAGTATGTGCTGTAATCTGGAACAAACTCAAATGTATTTGCATACCAACAACCACAGAAGAGAAGTGGAAAGAAGTAAGTGACGAATTTCTCCGCTATGCCAATTTCCCTAACTGTCTTGGAGCTGTAGACTGTAAACACATTAGACTACAGCAACCTGAACATACGGGGTCACTTTTCTACAACTACAAACACTATTTCTCAATGATCCTGCTAGCTGTTTGCGATGCAAACTATAGTTTCTTGTTTGTTGATGCTGGAGCCTACGGAAAAAGTAATGATTCTTCTATTTTTCAAGAATCCACATTTTACAAAAAGCTTATACAAAACAAGTTGAATATTCCTGATCCGAAACCAATTTCAAATAGAGACGCAACACCTCTACCATATGTATTGGTTGGTGACGATGCCTTTGGTCTCAGCAAAAACATCATGCGCCCATACGTTGGAAAGATGTTAGAACACTCCAAGCGAATATTCAACTACCGACTTTCCAGGGCTAGAAGGTACATAGAATGCACTTTTGGAATTTTAGCAAACAAATGGCGAATTTTCCATAGGCCTATTAATGTGAACGTAGACTTTGCAGAAAACATTATTTTGGCGTGTTGTATGCTACACAACTATGTTCGTCAGCGAGATGGTTGTAGATACGAAGATACCTTGTATGCAGCACCGTTTGTCAATGTGGAAAACGTAGTACAACGCCCAAACACATACGCGAAAGAAGTAAGGGATAGATTTCGTCATTACTTCATCACTGAGGGAAGACTACCATGGCAAGACAAAATGGTGTAAATGACCTGTAGTGTAAAAATAATTGTGAATCATACGTTATATAGTCACCCTTGGAGTAAAATGATGTTGCAACTAAAATAGGATACATTGTTTTGAGCCATAATTATGTATAGTTTCACCCGCCCGTTACCTATTACACGAATTGGCTTTGTGATGTTGTTAATTGCCATTATATAATCAACCTGTAGACCTTTTAATTTTAGATTACAATAATTATTGTTGTTCTACTTATCTTTTTTCATGAATCCTTTGATGTGCTAAACCTTTATTTACAGTTTTAATAAGAAAATTACATACATAAATACATTTGTATTCCTCATAACATTATTTTATCGTTAGACTAATTTAAATTAAGTTTAGGGATAGAATGCAGATTTTATTACAAATAAAAAACGTTAACAAGTTTGTAACTGATCATTATGGGGTTTAAAAGGTTTAGATGTGTTCTGTGTTGTCCAGACCTATTAACCTATGTACGAATAATCATTATAATAATCATCAAAAGTGATGATTTAACAACAATATATGAGTTTATTTAACAATATATGAGTGAAAAGAAACGCCAAATCAATACATTATATCCACCTCTCCAGGGTTAACTAAAAACCACTTACCGTAAATCTTCTTCTGTTCCACTGTAGCATCCTTCTCAAAAAACAAGTCCACTAACTCTACCCAGGCCGACCTTTTCAACACCCGATTTTTGTAATCTTCACTCTCAAAGTCCCAAATGGCACGCCGTTTTTCAACTTCATCAATGAAAAGCTCGGTATCAAAACTTTGCTGTAACTCCATCTTCGTTCAGGTCGCGCGAAAGACTGAGGGCATGTGTACGTTTCCGTATGGAACAATAGAACTCGAGCCGCGCTGCAACCTAGCGGTTGACGCGGAAACCTAGAGTCGCGCGACGAGCCGCTCGTCATTACCGAATAGGCGACCGCATGTGTACGCTTCCATTTAAACTACGAGTATGTTGAGTCGCGCGGCTCAAGTCGCACGGCATGTCGCGTCCATGTGTACGAGGCCTAACCCGCTTCATCACTCCCCCCCCTCCCACCCACTCAACACCCAATGCGCCGCGCTGCCCGTGAGCCCGTCGGGGCACGGTATGGCAACGCCCGCTGGGGCACAAGCTCACGTCGCGCTCTAAAGCGGACAGTTCACAAAACAGCCCAAAAGTTGTTAACACATGAAAGCATGGGCGCGATCACTCTGTATATACCTTATTACTCTGTGGCAGTAGTGGCGTCCTTCCGAGCTCACGCTGCTTGCAAGTCGCTTGTTAGGCTGGTCGTCCACTGGAAGCGTATTCAAGCGTCTTCACGCTCGCGCGTACACGAGAGGCAAGGAGCAACTACAAGCTGAGCAGCGACGAGCGTAGGCCTCGTCCACTGGAAGCAAATATGTGCTGTCAGTGTACGTGAGTTGGCGTTTACAGACAGACGTGTGTTTGTTATGTTATGTTAGTTATCTAGTTTTGTAACCTTATTAGTAATGGATGTAGAGGAGTTATACTTGTTCGACAGTACTTACCTCTTGAGGCGTCGGATGGCAGCTAGTAAGAAAAGGTATTGTTGGATGAGTCCAATTTATCGAGTATAATCATTTACATAACGATTTGGAAAGAGAACTCGCAAAATTTTCTGACTATTATCCCTCCAATGGTTCACTGTATTATACCTGGTGGTTCAGCCTATTTTGTGCATTCTGCAGACGTTTTTTAAAAAAATTCCAAAAAATATATTTTTTTATTTGGGTAAGCAGTATTATATATCATTTTGTTCAGGAAATTCTAAAGAATTATAAAATATGGTAAAAAATTACTTACCATGTATTTGTCATTGTTCATTTCTGGAGAGAAGAAGAAGAATTGCAAAATGTAAAAAAAACTTTTTACTTTTCACTCTTACAAAATAAAAACTAAACACTTTTTAGTATTTCTGAAATAGCCAGTTTACACCAGTGTATTACTGAATAAGAAAATATCAACTTTTATGAACTTATTTACAAAAACAAAAAAATATATGTACAAAAAAGTAAATATGTGCACGTTGTGGAAACCGTTCATTCTGACGAACTCCCACTGCCAGGTGCTGCACTTTTCCTACCTCCCTTCTTGGGTCTCCAGAAGTGTTGTAGTTGGTGGTAGCACTCCCTGTGGACTCCACAATTACAACCTGGACACCAGAACCTGGACCTCCCCCTTTTTTTCAGTGGTTTGCAAACCACACAAGTCCACTCTGACTTGCCGGGCAATTTATCAAGTTTATGGCTTCCATCTCCAGCAGGACCAGGAACATGCACAGGATCTTCTTCGATTGCTGCCAAAGATTCCACTACACTAATTATAAAATCTCTGCGTTGCATAGGCTTGTCCGTGTTTAGTTTGTAAAGCACGTACGCATTGAAGAGAGCAATGTCAATGATGTTGAAAAAAATCTTTTTCCAATATTTTGTAGTGTGGCGGTTGCAGGAGTTATGGTACACTGCCTTATCACTGGCATCCACACCACCCATATACTGATTGTACTTGTGAATAACAATAGGCTTTACCCCTCTAATATTAGTTTTTTTACTCTGCACTACTTTATCTTCAGCATGGGTAGCCGTAGAAATGAGAATGACAGGTTTTCGCGTTGCTGTTTGTCTAAAGTTTACAACTAACACATCTCCTTGCCTGAAATATAAACTTTCCCTAGCAGGTAACTTGGCTTTTTTCACAGTTTCTGGTAAATATTTAGACCTAATATTTATAGTTCCTGTTAGGTAGGTATTTCTGTCCATGAGTTTGCGAGCTAGTGGTATTTTAGTATAAAAGTTATCAGTAAATAAGTGATGACCTTTATCTAGCAATGCACTTTTTTCCATGACCTCAAATATAACTCTTTCTGCCGTCCTGGGTATGACGTTAAACTGCCTCTTCCCACCTAACCATTCCCTAATTCCTACCAAATCCCCCTCCAGGGTCTTTTAAGTACCCGTCCTCTGACCGTTCCAGTACATGGCTCGCTGGGAGTGCTTAAGCCGGTACTAGATGCCCTATCTGGTGTCGGTGAGAGCTGATGTGAGCTTGTCTCTGCCGAGGCGTAAGTCATGTACTGGTTCAGAAGCCAGCCACTTCGGTCCTTGGTCAGGAAGTGTTCAGTAGGCAGGGGTGTCGGAGCCCCTGTTGCCACGTGCGAGTCCAAGTTGTGCGCGTATTCCCGACTTGGTAATCGATGGAAACCGGGCCTCGGGGAACTGAGGTAGGGTTGTCCCCCAAGCTACGGTTTGTGGGACACCCGAGGGCATGCCCGCTCCCGGTGAATCGGCCCGCACTACTAAACACGATGCGCTGGTGACCTTATGTATGGAAACTCAAACCACCCCACCCTTAGGGCAAGAATTCGGAGTAAGAGACAACGATCCAGAGAAAAAGCGACAGTTGTCAGATTCTGAAAATGAATCGTATATCAAACAAAGGAAAGTGGAAGAAAAAGTAAGAGCTGAAAATACGAACGTTCCAACTCCACTATATCTAATCGTTAGTCACAAGGATGAGGGCAAAACTCTAACGAAGGTTAGTCCTTTCCTTATTAACAAAGCGTTTGTTTCCTCAGGCGGTCAACCTAAAGCTGTGAGCAAATTGAGGAATGGAACTATCTTGGTGGAGGCAGCGAACCACATCCAAGCCAAAAAATTCCTTCAGATGACGAGTTTTTTCGATCAGGTGGAAGTCGTCGTTCAACCGCACTCCTCACTGAACACCTCCAAGGGGATCGTCTTCTGTCGTGACCTGATGGAGTGTAGTGAGGAAGAAATCAAGGACGAGCTGCAGTGTGAAATGGTAACCGATGTGGTCAGAATGCTTCGGACGGAGAATGGGAGAAAGGTCCCTACTCCTGGTCTAATTCTGACCTTTGCATTTCCCCAACCCCCAAAAACTATTAAGGCTGGATACTTATCCTTGACGGTACGGCCCTACTTCAAAAATCCGCAGCGGTGTTTCCGTTGTCAGAGATTCGGGCACTCTACTAAGACGTGCTCGGGACCCGAGACATGTTCCCGTTGCGGCGATGAAGGCCACCAAGAAGACGGATGCAAGAACGACGTCAGATGCGTGAACTGCAAGGGTAAACACGCGGCGACCTCTAAGGAATGCAAAGTTTACTTAGAGGAAAAGGAAGTTTTGAAGATAGTTACTATAGACAAACTTTCCTTTAACGAAGCCCGTAAAGAGTATAGGAGAAGAATCGCTCCAACCCCTAAAAAGGGAGTCTCATACTCCGAAGCTGCTTCAGCCCCAGTCCAATCCGCACAGTGCCCGTCATGTACTGCTTTAGAGGGTATGGTTCTCAAATTAACAGAGCAGGTTGCCGCTTTGGTTAAACAGCTTGCAGCCGGTACCGGACAACATCCGTTGGCATCCACCAGTAAGCCTTCCCAAGCAGTCCACACGCCCCATATTAAGTCCAACACACAGACTCAAGCTCGCCCAACAGCTACTTCTACTTTCAGAGATAAGGTGCAACAAAATACGAAATCCACCTTATCTTTGGAAGAGAGGAAAAAACTCACCGACAAACTTAAAAAGAACATAGAAACAAAATCAGAAAATAGATCAAAATCCCTAGTAAAAAAGACTAACTCATCCTCGTCCAGATCCTCACAATTATCACTTGATGATGATATGATTGAGGACCCTTTGGAGATACAAACAGAGTTCCAAACTGTTCATGGTAACTTCCGTCCTGTATCTAAGCAAAGAAAAAAAATTACGATGAACTAGCACAAAATAAAATATATAATATAATATAAAATGCTGTTACAATGGAATATTAATGGTTTGAGAAGCCACTTTGAAGACTTAAGACTACTTATAAAGACAAGAAAACCTAAATTCATTTGCTTACAAGAGACTAAATTGTCTCCTCTTACTCATTTCAAACAAAATGGTTATGACATCTTTCGCCTAGATCATCACCAACAAATTGCCTGTGGAGGTGTGGCTATTCTAGCAGATTCTTCTGTTAATGCTAGAGCCTTGAACATCGTCACAAACCTCCAGGCAGTAGCAGTATCAATTGATGTTCCTTTTAAATTAACTATCTGCTCCATATATATTCCACCTTCCCCTTTTGATTTATCTCTTGATGATCTACGTGATCTGTATAGCCAACTCCCTTCTCCTTTCTTGATGGTTGGTGATTTCAATGCACACCATCGCTCTTGGGGTTTCAACCATTCTGATCGGAGGGGTAATATGGTTGCGGGATTGTGGGATGAAGTGGCAGCGGTCGTTCTCAATGACGAGTCGGCCACTTACATGTGCCCTAGGACTGGCATATGGTCGGCAATCGACCTGTCAATCTGCAGTCCGGTCGTGGCAACTCGAGTGCATTGGTCCGTACTTCCCGACCTGTCAGGGAGTGACCATGCGCCCATTGCCGTGGCTTTTCAATCCTTTCCGTCTTCGACAGGCAGGTGTCCCAGGTGGAAAATTAAGAGGGCTGACTGGAACGAGTACAAAAAGAACATAGTTTCTCAAACTACTAATATAGAATTAAACGACATAAATACAGCCACTGAATTATTTACATCTAATATTATAACATCCGCAGAGCGAAGCATTCCAAAATCCTCAGGTTCACCAAACAAACGCCAGGTTTCTTGGTGGTCTGAAGAATGTTCGGCGGCTCTAAAGGAACGTCGAAAATGTTTAAGACAGTTCAACAGATCACCGAATGAAGAAAATTTAAGTAGGTACAGAAGAGCACGGGCAAAAGCAAGACAGGTTTTTAGACAGAGACGGCGGCAGTCCTGGCTGGACTACACAGATCTAATAAAACGAACAACTCCTTCATCTGATGTTTGGAGGAAGCTTCGATCTGTTTGCTGCAAGACCTCCCCACCTTCTCTTATTGCTCTGAAAAATGGTACCGATGTGGTAACTGATCCCTTGACAGTTTCCAATTTACTCGGCTCACATTTTGCGGAAATTTCAAAAACGTCATCTTACAATAGGGAGTTTCAAAATTTCAAAACAAATACAGAAAGACATCCTCTAAATTTAAATATTAATAACAACTCTCCTTTAAACCTTCCCTTTACCATTGATGAACTTGATTCATCACTAAAGGCGACATCAAATTCTGCTCCAGGTCCCGATAACATACATTATGCCATGTTGCGGAACCTGACGGAGGATGGAAAACAAGATCTTCTGAAATTATATAATAGAATATATTTAGAAAACACATTCCCTAATTCTTGGCGTCGCTCACACATTATCGCTCTCCAAAAACCGGGCCAAGATAGAACTTCTCCAGGAGCCTATAGACCAATTTCGCTTACTAGCAGTCTCTGCAAAGTATTCGAAAGGATGGTCAACAGACGCCTTGTTTGGTTTCTGGAGAAAAATAATCTTCTTTCACCTTCCCAGTGCGGATTCCGACAAGGCCGGTCTACAAGTGACCATCTACTTGCCTTGGAATCGGCAATCCTGAATTCTTTTATTGAAAGAAAACAGTTGATCGCGGTATTCTTCGACATTTCGAAGGCTTATGACAAAGCTTGGAGAAGGGGGATATTAAATGCTTTAATATCTTGGGGTGTAGGGGGCCACATGGTTTCTTTCATACAGGGCTTCTTGTCGGAAAGAACCATACAGGTCAAACTTGGGACAACCATTTCCGATTCCTTCACGCTGGAAAATGGTATTCCACAAGGTAGCGTTCTAAGCTGCACTCTGTTTGCCATTGCAATCAATAACATATCGTCCTGCGTTACCCCTCCTGTGCGCTGTTCTTTGTTTGTAGATGATTTCTCTATTTACATCTCTACAAAGAAGCTAGCGGTGGGGGAGAGAGCTTTACAGCTTACCATCAACAGGCTTGAGCAGTGGTGCGGAGTTACGGGTTTTTCTTTTTCGCCACCTAAAACAAAAGCCATCGTTTTCTCCAGAATGCGTACCGTTGAGCAGCCAACGCTCTCTTTGCTGGGTCAGACAATCACTACCTGTGACAATATCAGATTCCTGGGTCTCACATTTGATACCCGGCTAACTTGGGTGCCTCACCTGAAAGATCTAAAAAATCGATGCGTGAAGCGCTTGAACATACTGAGAGCTTTAAGCGGAACAAAATGGGGGGCTGACAGGACATGCATGCTCAGGTTCTACAAAGCCACCATCCGTTCCTGTCTAGATTATGGATGTCAAGCATATGGGTCCGCAAGACCCAGTGCTCTCAAAATGCTTGACCCAGTCCATAATTCTGCTTTAAGACTGGCCACTGGAGCTTTTCGATCTTCTCCTATTAACAGTCTTCTCGCAGAAACGGGAGAACCCCCTCTTTCGCATAGACGACAACAACTGTCCCTAAACTATGTTCACGCTCTTTCAGGGAAGCCAGAAAACCCTGCGTTTGAACCGGTCCTGCGAAATCCACTCTATAATTCTTTCCTAGCGAGACCAAATCTTCCTTCACCCTTAGGCGTTAGGGCCAAATCCTACGCTTATGAAATAGGCCTAAACGATTACCAGTTTAAAGTCGTTCATCAATGTGATATCCCACCCTGGAGCGTCTCAATGCCAAAAATTATTTTAAATCTCTGTAGGTTTAAAAAAGTCTCCACTCCAGAAACAGTCTACCAACAAGAATTCCGTCAAATACTAGGCAGCCTCGCACCTTGCGATGTTGTCTACACTGACGGGTCAAAGGAACGTTGTAGAACTGGATGTGCTTTCGTCACTGGGGTAAGACGATACGGATTTCGTCTCCCCAACGACTCTTCTATTTTCACGGCCGAATTAACAGCCATCCAAAAGGCCCTAAATATAACGTTTCCTATGACTAAAAAATTGGTTATCTGCAGCGACTCCCTTAGTGGTATACAAGCCATCAGCGACATGTTTTCAAAACACATCATCATCCGCGAAATATGGCACTCTTTGTCTTCCCTTCAGTCCGAAGGTGTTGCTGTCTTCCTTGTCTGGGTACCTGGACACATTGGAGTATCCGGAAACGAGCTGGCAGATAGAGGAGCTAAGGAAGCATTACAACTCCAGCCTTACACCGCACGGATGATTTCTTCCGACATTACCCCGGTAGTGAAGGCCAAACTGAAAGCCAAATGGAATAGCGATTGGCGGGCAGTCGTCAACAACAAGTTACGGCTTATTAAAGACTGCGTTGGACTCTGGGAAACAGCGAACCGCCTGAGTCGTCGTGAGGAGGTTGTGTTGTGTCGCCTGCGGCTAGGCCACACGCTTCTCACACATGGCTTCCTCATGAGTAGAGATGATCCTCCGGTCTGCGACACATGTGACACTGTCATTACTGTCAAACATGTGCTTGTTGACTGCCCTCGCTATTCGGTACATAGGCGCAACTCGAATCTGCCGGCTTCGTTGAACGATATTCTTTGTGACGACGAGACGGTAACTCAAAGATTGCTGTGTTTTCTGAATGCAACGTCGCTGATTAATAAAATATAATTTAAATTTTAAATTTATTTATTCAGATTATCTATTGTTGTTAATATTTATAAATTTTATTATTTATTTTATATATCATTATCTTGACAGCTGCCAAATTAGCCCCTTTACAGCTAACTTGGTGGCAGTAAATTGTGTTAAGTTTTTACAGTTTATTTAATTAATGTTATGTACCTTGTCCTTATTTATGTTCTATTTATCTTTTAGTCCTTATATAGGTTAAGACCTCTCTACAGTCTTTCCCTTGTCATATTTATTGTTATCTAGTTTTAAGTATAAATTATTTACTCACCTACTTGTCGTAATTCCTATTTTTGTTATATACAATGTAATCTGTATGCACCTAATTGACACTACCAGATACGAGTAGGTGTCAATTCTTTCTTGAGGGCAATGATAACCTCAGCGTTTTTTGCCCCTTATAAAAAAAAAAAAAAAAAAAATAACTCTTTCTGTAAAAGGCTGGTCATTCTCAGTTGCTAAATAATCTTTTCCACTATAAAGCTCAATGTGATGTACATAATTTGTTTGGCTGTCGCAACACTCAAATTTTTTTATGCCATATTGTTTGTGTTTTTTATTTGGCATGTACATAATAAATGGGCATCTGTTTTTCATACCTATAAGACTTTCGTCAATGCAAACATTTTGCCAAGGATGAAATAATTTTTTAAAAATACTGTTGAAATGATCCAAGAAAAATCTTACTTTGATCCAAGGATCATAGCCCGGCTCACCTTTGCGAACTCCTTCTCTAGCTGTAAGGTGAAAGTTAGACAAAATTAATTCAAATCTGTTTACATCCATTGTTTTGGAAAAGAAGGAATTGTGTTGAGAACGCCTTGTGTCCCAAAAAGCCCTCCTAGGCTTAGTACTGTCACCATTCAAACCCATGTTTATCAACAGAGAAAAAAACTTTTTCATTTCAGTGTGTGACACATCAAACCATTTTTTAATCCTACTAAACCGTTTCATCGTGCTAGAGTTTCTTTTTCTTTCAATAATTTTATTAGCATACTTATTAGTTTGGTCAACAACAGTAATCCAAAAATTAGCAGTAAAAAATAGCAATGCATAGGAGATGGGTGGACTGTTTCTGGGTAAGGTATGCCTAGGACTTGGTTGTCTCACTCTAAAATTTGGGCCTATATCTAATTCTGGCTCAGGTGGATATGCTCGTAACCAAGGAGTCAAAACAGGAATGTTTTGAGGGGTAGTAGGCCTAGGCATCAAAGGGCTTGGAGGATCATTAGTCACATCTTCCCTATCTGAAGTTTCCATTTCATCAATATCCGGAACGTACTCCTCTTCACTTCCAGACGAAAAATCCAGTAAATCAAAGTCCGAAGGCACATCTTCAGCTCCAATGTCACTTTCACCATCACTCGAATCAATTAGATGATTATCTAACTCTCTGTCAATCTCACTTGTATGTAAATTATATGAACACAATACTAACCTCAACTAGTCAACGTGACCGCGAGAGCGCATGTAAACAACGACGGCGCGAACAGCTGGTAGTTTTGTATTGTAATATTTTTGTCTAGTCACCGTCAGGAGCATAGAATGTTCACTAAATGAAGAGCGAAATCAGCTGTTTTTAACGATACCAAATACAACATGTTTAGAGAAAGAAGGACACATGAAATATTGAAAATAAACAATTGACGACGCATCGGCAATGAACCACCGCAGTTACGTTAATGCTGCCGACGCGTCGGCAATAAACCATCGGAGGGTTTTATAGGATGAGAAGAGACACTTTTAATTACATTTTGAATAGTATAGAACATAGTGTTTCAAAGGAATCAAATTTTAGGGAGACGATTTCACCTAGTGAACGTCTAAGTGTGACTTTAAGGTGAGTGGAATATTTAAACTATTTTAACACATTATAATATTTTATTACTTAAGACTTCGTTACAGTTTAATTTGTATTAAATAAGTAATTACTTCATTTTTGTGGTTTGTATATAAAACAAATCAATAATTAAAAAAAATAATTTGTGAATTGTAACTTGAGCTACATTGGTTGGCAACATTTGAACTTTGAGAAATTTACTTAAAATTTGTTACAAAATGTTGCAATGGAGAGTTTACTGGTGGAACATCCTACGACGATTCGGATGTAGCATCGGAACTGTATCATGTGTACGCACTATTACTCCAAGATGAATGTCCAGGTGATTGATTCACAGTTGAAGGCAAGGGCTCCTTGTAATTGATTGCGACAAAACTGTTGCGTTCTTGTTCGTCGATCAAAACCTGCTGAAGTTTATTCCTTACTTGGAGTTGCCGGCTTGCTGGAATATTTTTCAAATAAGGTAGCAGGCTTATAAGAAACTGATGTTCACTGTCATTTTTCAATGAAGCAGATGTTTCAAACAATTTGAGCTTAGCTTTCTCAATTTCTAGGAAATGCGCATCACTGACATCTACTGACCTCTTCTTTTTATTTGAGCTGCTCTTTCCTGGAGATCCTCGGTCACTGTTATTTCTGTCGAAATCCAATCTTTTGAGTTTCCCCTTAGTCGGAGTTGTTAGGGGTGGTCCCATTTTTTGAAGTGCAGTTGGCGCTAGTTGTGGTTCGCTGAGATGAACTGCAGAGTTGCTGTTGGAGTTTTCAATCAATGAGTCGTCTTTTTCGCTCTCTAATTCTAGGTCTTCTTCAATAGCATCTATACTTAGAGTTTTCAGTTTCAGTATGTTTTACCGGAGGAGGAATGTTCCCCTTGAGCTGCCTAGGTTCCATAACGTCACGCAAGAAAAGCATTTGATCAAAAAATGGCCACGAGGATTCAAATTCATCAGGTGCCTCTTGACGTGATTTCAGCAATTTTTTGTATTCTCTTCTGAATGAATCTCGAAGTCCCTTCCATCTCTTTTTCAATTCAGCCACTGAAAAAAAATTCTATTACCCATGGATTGAGATAAAATTAACGTCATTTAGCTTATTCCAACCATTGGCAATCTTTGCACTATCCGACGTAGGATTCCCTGACATAGTTGTTTTACTTGCTGTGCTATAATGGTTTGTTTCATTACAGGTACTTTGCAACAGGATCATCTTTCAAAACATTGGGGTACACCTATAGGATGTCTGATGTAACAGTTGGGAGGATTGTTAAGGAAACAAGGCAATCTTGGACAAATTGCAAGCTACCCACATGGCTTTTCCCTCAACAGACCAAGAGATTGAATCAATCAAACAAAGATTTTGGGAAAGATGGAGATTCCCAAACTGTGTAGGCTGTGTTGACGGTAAACATGTACGTATACGAAACCCACGACATTCTGGCAGCATGTTTAGAAATTATAAACAATATTTCTCGATTGTATTGCAAGGTGTTGCCGGGCCTGACTATAAGTTTATTGCTGTCGATGTTGGCGGTTATGGCAAAGAAAGTGACGGAGGAATTTTTTCTCATTCGTATCTTTCAGAAAATCTTGAAAAAGGAGCGTTAGGCTCACAATCATTCGCTCCATTGCCAGGAACGAACATAAAGGTTCCCCATGTTATTCTTGGCGATGAAGCGTACCCACTCAAAACTTATCTCATGCGACCGTTTCCAGGAGACAATTTGGATCCAGCTAAAAGGCTGTTCAACAGGCGGCTCTCTAAACCTCGCCAGGTTATTGAATGCACATTCGGTATAATTAGCAACAAATGGAGACTACTGCTGAAAGGCATTGAAGTGGAGCCAGACTTTGTTGACACCATAGTTCAATGCATATGCTTGTTGCATAACATTGTCATCGACAAAGAAGGCGAACAACAAGTGTTACCACATGGCCAAGAAGATAGTAATGATGACAACACTACTAGCAGACCTGTTAGATTTACTTCTTTGGGTGAAAATAGGGGCTCTACCGCAGCCTATACAGTAAGGGACAAGTTCGTGGCTTTTTTTCTGAATTGGAAACTGTATAAAGTGGTGACAAAGTTTAATGCACATTGTGAATTAGGAGTATTTTACATACTGTTACTTGTACTATAAAATAAAGTTGTAAATAATAAAAAAATTTGATTATTTATTTTACCAAATGAATTTGCTTAGAGTAAATGTTGTTAAGCAGTACACAATCACAATTTGTTCATGGTATTACATCTTAATAATGCATTTATAATACAGTAAAATATTTTATACAAAACCATTTATGACACGTTTTGGATCGATAATATTTTTTATATTGCAATTAATTGAATTTCTTTTAAAATACAAAGTAAACTTTAAAATTCTATTATACTTCGCACTGTGGCGGTTAGGTTAGGTTATCATTCAATAATATTACTAATACTGTCTTTGTTACATTATTGATATAATGTACTTATAATAATGTAGGCTAGGTTTACCAAACCCTAGTTAACTTTATTTAACCTAACATAGGCAAATCTAAGGTTATTATAATTGATGCAGCATGCAGTATATTTATATATTACTAAATACTAGAGTCTACAAACGTACCTTCTTCTCCCACTTCTTGAGCTACTTTTGCCCAAAGCTTTCTTTGGATATCCCTTGAATGATACCGCTTGTCCTTCATATCCCACAACGGTGTAAACAATCTTACTGTGTTAATAAACTTGTCGGTATTGTATTCCATTTTTGTAATAAAACCACTATTAAACACAAAATATAACAATCTATAAATAAAAACAAAATCAAACACACAGTGGACGATTGGCTTCTCTCTGGACTCTGGGCGTACTAGCGTGTACGAGCGACAGATCCCATCCAGACGGGATGTGTAGCGCGAGCGTGAGTACGCCTGTAGCTGCGCAGGAGTTGGCGCCTGCAGTGGACGCGGCTTTACCTGACTCATGGTTGTGGGATCTGTCGCGCGAAGCCGCTTGTTTACGCTTGTATCGCGCGAGCGTGAAGACGCTTGAATACGCTTCCAGTGGACGACCAGCCTTAGTCGCGTGCACGCTGCGGCTCCGCTCGAGTGTGCACTACCTAAAGGGGGTAAAAACATAGTGGAGCGGCGAGTGAAGAGTCAAGCTGCGAGTCAAGCTGAGCGTAGTTTAATACAGATGCAAGAGGCATTCCCATGCGTATAGTGAAGCTGCGAGCTACGATAGTAGGGAAGCGTTTCAGTCAGTAAAATGTTCTCTGACAGCGAAGATGAATATTTGTTTGAAAACAGTGCGCTGAAATTGTTAAGTGTTCATGGTGTTAGGAGTAGTGCTGTTCATCCATTGAATAAAGAACGTCATAAGTTAGGTGAATATCACCACTTATTTCCCCAGTTAAAGGAGTATCCTGATCGGTTCTTCCAATACACCAGGATGGAATACAGCACCTTCGAGTATATTTTAAATCTTTTACAACCTCAAATGGTAATAAAGTATACCAACTTCGTCAAGCAGCCCATTGAACCCGGGGAGAAGCTAGTTATGACATTGAGGTAAGAACCTGAAAATAATATTGCAATGTTACTAAATTTATATTATACATCCAAATCCATACCATTACTTTGAGTATTGTATAGTACTCTGATAGTATACTTACTCTGATAAGTAGATATTGAACAATATAGGATGGATAAGGTAAAATAAATATTTGTACATGGGTTAAAGGTAACAGTATTTATTATAAAACTACCTGTACATTTTTAATATGAATGATACACAGTGAAATAACTACTTGGACGTTGGCAAAAAACATGATTTCCATTGATCTAAGTCCAGGATGTCATTGTCCTGGTCTGAATGGGGTGTTGATATTATTACGTTGTCTCCTGTGTCTTGTGCAGAGTCTCCTGAAGGCAAAAATGACTGATGAGTGGAACTACGTGTAGACGGTCTAGATGGGTCGTATGAAGCGTGTTGGTATGCATATTTTATAACTAAATTTTGAATATCATTGCGAAAAAATAGTTTGTTAACTCCTTCAATTTTTTTAATATGGGGCAGAAGGCTTTCAAAAACAACATGTCATCGTCAGATTTTTCATGGGCTGTTCTTGATCGCTTTTGTTCAAGAATTGCCATTTTCTTTTCTTCTATCTGCACTAATCTTTTTAAATGGTCATTTTTTACAATTCTCTTATTAAACGTGTTTGGATGTACAAGATCTTCCTTCACAGTGTTATCAATTTTACTTGATGGACATTCAGGAGATTTTCCACTTACATTACCATCAGTATTAAGCCTTTTGCCATTTTCATTAATATCTATGTCATCTTGGGTAGAAAACCTTTCTGCATACATCTCATCCGTGTTTTCGACATGCAGTTGATGTTTGCTTACGGATAGATCATCGCAAATTGTAGCTACAGACTGGTCCTCATTAGTCTTTTGTTTCTTCATAAGATTTCCAGAAGTAGGTCTGGTTTTGAACTGAGTTCTCAGAAAATCTAACATCAAGAAATAGGGCCAATTAGATTTATGAACTGAATCAGCGCTGGATCCCGACCTCTCCTCCTGCATTTCTGTAGTAGTCCCTCAGTGACTTCCATTTGCTTTGAGCTTCTTTCACTGCAAAAAAACAGAGTATATTAAACACAATTGAGGTGTTAGCTGCAAGAAGGGCACATAGCTGAAAAGCTAGGTTTTCAGAAACAAGGTTCAAAGTTTTGTAATAAGTTCAAAATGCTTTAAGAATTATGCTGATTTTTTTTAAATGGTTGAAATCAATTAGTTTTATTATATTTGAATAAGACTTAGAGTTAAGTAACGAGTTAATAAATTTAGGAATTTAGTAATTTAACATTTTAGAAACAGTGTTATGTGCCCTTCTTGCACATAACGTTATTTATGCTGTGAGAAGTGTGAAGTAAATGATGTATCGACTCATTATTAAGCAAACCAAGACATTTATGAACACAAAAACAGGTTTATAACATGATATCAAAGGCTTCACAGTAAATATTGAAGAAACAACAAGTTTTTTTTAAGTTTTTTTCTCTTGCAATAGGACTATTGTTTGATAGCACTAAAACTCTTCGTCACTGATCTCTTCGTTTGTCGGAGGGGTTTCTTCAACAGTCAAGTTTTCGAAAAGCATTTCTATATATGCCACACCATCGTCATCAATGAACTTATACAAATCTCTTACGTCTCTAATTTTTGCCGCATTCATCATTGGTGGAGAAGGTGGTTTTAGTGTTTGTTGAACATTGTTCAGTATTTCACTGTTGGTAGAAGTTTTCCATATTTTAAATGGAATAAAGTTGGCACAATAGGTTGTGGATGCCAAAAGAGTGCCATTTTCCATGTATTTCATTTGAACATAGGATTGAATTTTGAATTTCCTGCCTTTACACACTGGTGGCAAACAAGCAAGGGTGTTGAGAGCTGAGTTCCAGTCTTTTATCAGTGTTTTGTCATGTGTAACAATAAAAGGATTGCTTGAACGAGCTAGAACCATAGACTCTAAGTACGGTTTCACTGTTGTTATCACTTCTTTCTTCTTCAACAGTGTTTTGAAGAGTCCAAAATTCCTGTCGCACTGCGAAAAGGAATGGCCGCGAACAGGAAACATGTGTGTAATGTCAACGTTGTACACTTTTGCGAACCAGCATCCAAATGAAACTATTGTTTTGTTCTTATTTTGGCCCCCGGCACCATCTGAGAGAAACACTATCTTCTTTACTCTAGGAAACTCGACAAGTTTCTTCTTTAAGCAGTCATACAAGAACGATGCTACGGAATTGGCATCTTTTTTGACTTCTGTTTCCATAAAGGTGTACATGTAGGATGTGTTGTCATTGTGAATATGAACATTAAAAGTGTAAAGCCAAAGAAGCCTTTTATAAAATTGACTTGTAGCATTGAGCTTAGGGAGAGGCAAATTTTGTGCGTAATCGAACTCTATAACCAATGTAGTAGGGTCCGTTTTACAATTTTCCAATATTTCTGTCTTAGTTTTAGAATAGGCCTTAATTTTTTTCTTGTGCACCAAAAAGTTCAACTTGCATTCATCTTCAGGATTTACAATTAACTTCATTTGGCATTCCGTACAGTAGTCGCAAACGTCTGTCTTTGGAAGTTACATTGTTGTTTAAAAAATTTGAAATATGTTTTGTACTTCATTATTAGGTTTTTTACCGGTTTTTTCTTTGTAGAACTGTGAAAACATATCATGTAACGTCTTTACATTCAGACATGGATCATCAAAATAGTTCAGGTTAGATTTCTCCTGACAGTAGTGGCTCTTTTTGTGTGGGATAGAGTTTATATGCTCAAGAAGTAGATCCCATACTGAGGATTCAAATTTATAGGGTCTATTACAATGGGTCCCTCTCTGATCAGAAAATGATCCATTGTGATTTACGATTTTGTCCTGGACTATTCTAATCCTTTCCATTGACACATTAAAGAGTTTCATCAACAGTTTTTGGTTGCGTAGCCACAGTTTTCAAACTTTGGGTTTTCATACAGCTAGACAGAAAAGTATCTAGAACTTCTTTGTTAGAACTATCCCAAAATTTTGTAAACATCTCAATCTGTTGTTCTTGGGTAACCTTTTCGCAGCATTTCTTTAAGCAGCAAGTTGTTACTCTCGTAAACTCTTTTCCACTTATTAGCTTTTTAGAGGTTGAAACATAGCTCTTACCTGAATTTCTAGCAGTTTTATTTAGATTCCGTTTCCATTCAGTTATTTTAATTGCTTTCTTACCACCCAACTGCACAGCTTTTAGGTTAGTTAAAATCTCTCCACTATCACTCATATCGAATACCGTTTCTGAGAGTTCACTGTCCGTTATATTATCACACTCTTATAAAAAACTGAAAACGTCAACTCTAACGTAACTAACAAAAAAAAAAACTAAGAGAAGATCTACTATTATTATTGTAAAACTATTAGTAATAAAATGTGGTTTTAAGTATTGTAAACAAACAGCAAAACAAAGATGTAGATGTAAACACAACTCACGGTCAGCTGACACTGAAAATCACCCGACATGCTAACACAAAAGCAGGCGTACCAACCTCATGGAATAAGATATCAACACAAAATTTTTAGGACACATGTACAAAGACATGGTGGATCGTTTTCTGCGTTCTCCGCAAAAAGGGCACATAGCGGTATGTGCCCTTCTTGCAGCTACCGCCTCAATTCATCCATCCATTCATTCGTTCAAGAGTCTGTAAATCATTGAATGCTTTCAATAATTTCAGTCTAAAATTATAATATTAATTAGTATTATTATTACTATTTTCAGATACTTGGCGACAGGAGCTTCATTCAAGAGTTTATCATTCTCATTTCGTGTTGGTGCGTCCACAGTTAGCAAGATAGTAAAAGAAACCGTTGTGCAAATATGGAATGTATTGCATCCTATTCATATGCCACATCCCACAAAAGAATGTTTCGTCCAGACAAGCAAAGACTATTATCAATTATGGAGTTTTCCAAACTGTTTAGGATGCATTGATGGAAAGCATGTCAGAATTTTGTGCCCACCGAATTCAGGAACACTGTTTTATAATTACAAAAAGTTTTACTCAATTGTTTTATTAGGAGTTTGTGATGCAAATTATAGATTTCTTGTAGTTGATGTCGGGGGATTCGGCAAACAGAGTGATGGAGCCACTTTTACTTCATCTGGCTTTTACCAAATGTTAAAAAATAATGAGCTTGATATTCCGGATGATGCTTGTTTACCTGGAACTAATGTCAAAACGCCTTTGGTTTTTCTCTCAGATGAAGCTTTCCCCTTATCTGTGCGTGTTCTAACACCTTACAATATGGACAATCTTAATGATGAAAAAGCAGTCTTTAATAAAAGGCACACAAGAGCTCGAAAAAGTATTGAATGCACGTTTGGAATCTTGTATTAAAAATGGAGACTATTATCTAAGAATATTGAAACAGATCATAAAACTGCAGATATGATAATTAAGAGTGTATGTGTTCTTCAAAATACTATTATAGATCGAGAAGGCTTTGAGAGGCATTTGACAGAGGTCAAAACAGTTCAACCCAAGAATATTCAGGTTCCAAGAAGGCAGCGGCAGAGAGGTCGTCAGTCAAGTGATGCTCTTCTTATGCGGGACACATACACACAATACTTTAACGAAAATATGATTCATTTTCCGAAAGAATGAACAAAGTAGCCTATTATTGTAATTATAACTTATAATGAATATACTGTACTGTACTTCAAGCTTATTGCAGTAAAAATTGGTTATATGTCTACTTAAATGTATAATGTTTAAAATACAATTAATAGATACACAAACGTACCTGAACAATTATTTTCTGCTCCAACCTCCTTCCAAAGCTTGTCCAACGTATATCTATTATGGTGGTCACTCAGTTGTTGGTTCCATATAGCTTCACGATTCCGGATCGAAATAACAAAGGCCTCCACGTTCATTTTGGTAGGTTATGTTACAATAATCACTTGGGCCGAAAACATAGTGGAGCGTCGAGTCAAGAGTCAAGCGGCGAGTCAAGGACCGCGTTTTTAGACCAAAGATGCAAGCGACGCTTCACAATCGTATAGTGGGGCGTCGAGTTCCGACGTCAAGCGGCGTTGCAGTCACAAGAATGATGTCGGACAGTGAAGACGAGTTTTTGTTTGAAAACAGTGCATTAAAAGTGTTACAACTATCAAGTACAACTAGAAACTACGCTGTACACCCGGTAAATAAGGAACGACATAGATTGGGTGAATACCATCACTTATTTCCGCAACTGAAGAAATACCCTGCTCGTTTTTTTCAATACACTCGAATGGATTATAGTACTTTTGAATATATTTTTGAATCTCATAAGTCCCCATATGGCCTCGAAATACACAAATTTCATTCAACAGCCAATAGAACCTGCAGAGAAGTTAGTGATAACATTAAGGTAAGAACCATGTTTAACTTGTGGTTATGATTGTTTGACTTTGACTTAGTTTCAAAAATGTTAAACCAAAGGAAGTAATTGATCATTTGAATTTAAATAACATTATTTATTATTACTTTAAACACATTACAAATAGCTTGTTATTTCACTTTGTGATGTAGGAAAATAGTTATGCTGTTAATATGGAGAATAACTATTAGCAGAATTCCAAGAATCCAAATCCAAGATAGAATTACTACCCTCATCTTGCTGTGGTAAGGGCGTAGATGTTTCAGAGTGATACACAGATCGGCTTGTAGATGATCGAGAATGTAGATTGGTGCTCTCAGATGATACAGAATGCTGATTTGTGTTAGTTGGATACGCGTATTTTATTACTAAGTTTTGAAATTCATTTCTAAAACGTAATTTATCCACACCATTGATATGTTTTATGTGGGGGAGAAGGCTTTCAAAAAATTGCAAATCTTCATCAGGTTTTTCGATGATTGTATGCCTACTTCCACGTTTTTCTTCTAGTATAGCCAATTTTTTTTCTTCAATTTGGACTAACTTAGTTAAACTGTCCTTTTTTATAGCACTTTTCTTGAAGGTGTTGGGATGTACTAAGTCATCATTCATGTCTCTATCAGTTCTCATCTCAGTAGCCTCTGTATCGTTTGGAGGCTGATTAGATGCATAGGACTCCTCAATTTGACTATTTTCAAAATCAAAGTTTTCGTCGCTTGCCATAGGAACGCCTTCCGTAGCTGCTGAGTCCAAGCACTTGTTAGGTTTGATTTTCTCTTTTAAGTTACCTGAAGTAGGTCTCGTCTTGAACTGAGATCTCAAAAAATCCAATAACATAAAATAGGGCCAATTCGACTTGTAAATGGTGTCAGCACTGGATCCCGATCGCTCCTCTTGCATTTTTCGAATTTCTTTTCTGTAGTAGTCTCTCAGGGACTTCCACTTCTGTTGTGCATCTTTCACTGAAATATAAAAAATTTATTACATTGTGTATGCGGAATCTATGATTAGGTGTGCATGATTGATAATTTGAAATGATTGACTCTAATCCAACCACATGGTCCTGTTTTCTTCGTTCAGCCTATTACGCGAATCTCAGATCGTATACTTAGTTTATTTTAAAATTACAAACATATTGGCGTTTAATACATTGTTGAATTTAACCTTTACAGAAATGACTTTACAGAAACTTCCATAGTTCGACTACCCAAAGACGTGTAGATATACACGCAGTACACATATCCGAAATTTGGGTTTTATACGGGTTGCTACCTTAATATATTATTACTCCGATGTAAAAACTAAAAATAGGGTCCCAATCAGTCAACCTATTTGGCCTACCCTAAAAGAAAGGTAAAGCCCCTTAAAATCACAAAATACGCCTACGGCCCTATGTTGTACAAAAACTCCATAGTTCGACTACCAAAGGACGTGTATATATACACGTAGGATACTTATCCAAAATTTGGGTTTTATACGGGTTACTATGTCCGTATAATAATTTTTCCCCAAAAAACCGGAAGAGGGCTTCTCGAACCCATAATAGGGCCAAATCTGAAATTTTTTCGATTGAAATCCCATCAGCTGGTTCCTCCGATGTAAAACTCGAAAATTGCGTCCTAATCGGTTAACCCATTCGGCCTGTAGACTGAACGAAAGGTCCGTTCGATGTACGTACGAAAGTACGTGACAACAATTGGGTTTTTGATGGAATCCATCATAAAATGATCTGAAACGAAAAAATACAAAACATTTTCGTGAAATTCCTATGGTAATTGACGCAACCCAAAAACCAGACGTTGCTTAGTATTCTGGTAAGCAGCACCGAATTATCTGCAATTGTACAAAAAAACAACAAATTAAATACCAAAATGTTTCTATAAAAAGGAATTTTTCTGTATATTACTATTTTTAAAATTAAACCTGTCGCTGTTAAATTATTAAGCCTAAAAATTTTTTCAATATCTATAGATTTTTCAATATTAATTTGGTTTGATTTTTCAGGTACCTAGCAACAGGAGCTTCATTCAAAAGCATATCCTTTGCCTTTAGAGTTGGGGCGTCAACAGTTAGCAAGATTGTAAAAGAAACAGCTTGTGTTTTGTGGAATGTATTGCAGCCTATACACATGCCTACTCCAACAGAAGAAAAATTCGTCCAGGCAAGCGCTGAGTTTAAGGAATTATGGAACTTCCCTAATTGTATAGGCTGTATAGATGGCAAACATGTGGGTATAATGTGCCCACCACACTCAGGTACATTATTTTTTAACTACAAAAAGTACTATTCAATAGTTTTACTAGCAATCTGTGATGCCAAATACAGATTCCTTGTCATCGATGTCGGAGGATTTGGAAAGCAGAGTGATGGAGCTACATTCAATTCATCTGATTTTTACCACTTGTTGAAGAGCAAACAAATCAATATCCCGGCTAATAATTGTTTACCTGGAACTGATGTAAACATGCCTTTTGTTTTTCTAGCCGATGAGGCATTCCCCTTATCAGCGCATGTACTCACACCTTACAGCTCAGAAAATCTAAACATAGAAAAATGCCTTTTTAATAAAAGACATTCCAGGGCTCGTAAAAGTATTGAATGCACGTTCGGCATTCTCAACTCAAAATGGCGATTACTGTCAAAATGTATTGAAACAAGTCATTACACTGCTGATTGTTTGGTTAAAGCGGTTTGCATTCTTCAAAACACCATAATTGACAGAGAGGGCTTTGAGAGACATCTAACAGAAGTCGAAACTGATCAACCAAAGAACATTCAAATTCCAAGAAGACCACGGCAAAGAGGTCGTCAGTCGTCTGAGGATCTTCTTATTCGGGAAACTTTTACAATTTATTTTAAAGAAAATCCTATCCATTTTCCAAACTATTAGGTATAATTATGTCTTTAACATTACTACTTGTAGCAGTTATTTTAAAAAACAGTAACTGCATAGTGCACTGAAATAACAAATGAAAAGAAATTAAAACTGTTACTGTTATAATTGTAACCGTAGGTTATGCTTAATAAAACAATTATTTTGATACGACGTCCTGGGTATGACGTTAAACTGCCTCTTCCCACCTAACCATTCCCTAATTCCTACCAAATCCCCCTCCAGGGTCTATAAGTACCCGTCCTCTGACCGTTCCAGTGCATGGCTCGCTGGGAGTGCTTAAGCCGGCACTAGGTGCCCTATCTGGTGTCGGTGAGAGCTGATGTGAGCTTGTCTCTGCCGAGGCGTAAGTCATGTACTGGTTCAGAAACCAGCCACTTCGGTCCTTGGTCAGGAAGTGTTCAGTAGGCAGGGGTGTCGGAGCCCCTGTTGCCACGTGCGAGTCCAAGTTGTGCGCGTATTCCCGACTTGGTAAACGATGGAAACCGGGCCTCGGGGAACTGAGGTAGGGTTGTCCCCTAAGCTACGGTTTGTGGGACACCCGAGGGCATGCCCGCTCCCGGTGAATCGGCCCGCACTGCTAAACACGATGCGCTGGTGACCTTATATATGGATACTCAAACCACCCCACCCTTAGGGCAAGAATTCGGAGTAAGAGATTACGATCCAGAGAAAAAGAGACAGTTGTCGGATTCTGAAAATGAATCATACATAAAAACAAAGGAAAGTGGAAGAAAAAGTAAGAGCTGAAAATACGAGCATTCCAACTCCACTATATCTAATCGTGAGTCATAAGGATGAGGGCAAAACCCTAACGAAGGTTAGTCCTTTCCTTATCAACAAGGCTTTTGTTTCCTCAGGCGGTCAGCCTAAATCTGTGAACAAATTAAGGAATGGAAACTATCTTGGTGGAGGCTGCGAACTACATCCAAGCCAAGAAATTCCTTCAGATGACGAGTTTTTTTGATCAGGTGGAAGTCGTCGTTCAACCGCACTCCTCACTGAACACATCCAAGGGAATCGTCTTCTGCCGTGACCTGATGGAGTGTAGTGAGGAAGAAATCAAGGACGAGCTGCAATGCGAAATGGTAACCGATGTGGTCAGGATGCTTCGGACGGAGAAATGGGAGAAAGGTTCCTACTCCTGGTCTAATACTGACCTTTGCAATTCCCCAACCCCCAAAAACTATCAAGGCTGGGTACTTATCCCTTACTGTACGGCCATACTTCAAAAATCCGCAGCGGTGTTTCCGTTGTCAGAGATTCGGGCACTCTACTAAGACATGCTCGGGCCCTGAGACTTGTTCCCGTTGCGGCGATGAAGGCCACCAAGAAGAAGGTTGCAAGAACGACGTCAGATGCGTAAACTGCAAGGGCAAACACGCGGCCACCTCGAAGGAGTGTAAAGTTTACATAGAGGAAAAGGAAGTATTGAAGATTGCCACTCTTAACAAACTTTCCTTCAATGAAGCCCGCAAAGAGTATAGGAGAAGAATCGCTCCAACCCCTAAAAAGGGAGTCTCGTACTCCGAAGCTGCTTCAGCCCCAGTCCAATCCGCACAGTGCCCGTCATGTACCGCCTTGGAGGTTATGGTACTTAATTTAACAGAGCAGGTTGCTGCTTTGGTTAAGCAGCTTGCAACCGGTACCGGACAACATCCGTTGGCATCCACCGGTAATCCTTCCCAAGTAGTCCACACGCCCCATACTAAGACCACCACACAGATTCAAGCTCGCACAACAGTTACTCCTACTTTCAGAGATAAGGTGCAACAAAATACGAAACCTGCCTTATCTTTGGAAGAGAGAAAAAAACTCACCGACAAACTAAAGAAGAACATTCAAACAAAATCAGACAATAGATCAAAATCCCTAGTAAAAAAGACTAACTCATCCTCGTCCAGATCCTCACAATTATCACTTGATGATGATATGGTTGAGGACCCTTTTGGAGATGCAGACAGAGTTCCAAACTGTTCAAGGTAACTTCCGTCCTGTATCTAAACAAAGAAAAAAAATTACGATGAACTAGCACAAAATAAAATATATAATATAAAATGCTGTTACAATGGAATATTAATGGTTTGAGAAGCCACTTTGAAGACTTCAAATTACTTATAAAGACAAGAAAACCTAAAGTTATTTGCCTACAAGAGACAAAATTGTCTCCTCATACTCTTTTCAAACAAAATGGTTATGACATCTTTCGTCTAGATCATCACCAACAAATTGCCTGTGGAGGTGTGGCTATTCTAGCCGATTTTTCTGTTAATGCTAGAGCCTTGAACATCGTCACAAACCTCCAGGCAGTGGCAGTTTCAGTCGATGTTCCTTTTAAATTAACCATCTGCTCCATATATATTCCACCTTCCCCTTTTGATTTATCTCTTGATGATCTACGTGATCTCTACAGCCAAACTCCCTTCTCCTTTCCTGATGGTTGGTGATTTCAATGCACACCATCGCTCTTGGGGTTCCAGCCATTCTGATCGGAGGGGTAACATGGTTGCGGGATTGTGGGATGAAGTGGCAGCGGTCGTTCTCAATGACGAGTCGGCCACTTACATGTGCCCTAGGACTGGCATATGGTCTACAATTGACCTGTCAATCTGCAGTCCGGTCGTGGCAACTCGAGTGCATTGGTCCGTACTTCCCGACCTGTCAGGGAGTGACCATGCGCCCATTGCCGTTGTTTTTAAATCCTTTCTGTCTTCGACAGGCAGGTGTCCCAGGTGGAAAATTAAAAGAGCTGACTGGAACGAGTACAAAAAGAACTTGGTTTCTCAAACTAGTAATATCCAATCAAACGACATAAATACAGCCACTAAATTATTTACATCTAATATTATAACATCCGCAGAACGAAGCATTCCAAAATCCTCGGGTTCACCAAACAAACGCCAGGTTTCTTGGTGGTCTGAAGAATGTTCGGCGGCTCTAAAGGAACGTCGAAAATGTTTAAGACAGTTCAACAGATCACCGAATGAAGAAAATTTAAGTAGGTACAGAAGAGCACGGGCAAAAGCAAGACAGGTTTTTAGACAGAGACGACGGCAGTCCTGGCTGGACTACACAGATCAACTAAAACGAACAACTCCTGCATCTGATGTTTGGAGGAAGCTTCGATCTGTTTGCTGTAGTAAGACCTCCCCACCTTCTCTTATTGCTCTGAAAAATGGTACCGATGTGGTAACTGATCCCTTGACAGTTTCCAATTTACTCGGCTCACATTTTGCGGAAATTTCAAAAACGTCATATTACAATAGGGAGTTTCAAAATTTCAAAACAAATACAGAAAGACATCCTCTAAATTTAAATATCAATAACAACTCTCCTTTAAACCTTCCCTTTACCATTGATGAACTTGATTCATCACTAAAGGCGACATCAAATTCTGCTCCAGGTCCCGATAACATACATTATGCCATGTTGCGGAACCTGACGGAGGATGGAAAACAAGATCTTCTAAAATTATATAATAAAATATATTTAGAAAACACATTCCCTAAATCTTGGCGTCGCTCACACATTATCGCTCTCCAAAAACCGGGCCAAGATAGAACTTCTCCAGGAAGCTATAGACCAATCTCGCTTACTAGCAGTCTCTGCAAAGTACTTGAAAGGATGGTCAACAGACGTCTTGTTTGGTTTCTGGAGAAAAATAATCTTCTTTCACCCTCCCAGTGCGGATTCCGACAAGGCCGGTCTACAAGTGACCATCTACTTGCCTTGGAATCGGCAATCCTGAATTCCTTTATTGAAAGAAAACAGTTGATCGCGGTATTCTTCGACATTTCCAAGGCTTATGACAAAGCTTGGAGAAGGGGGATATTAAATGCTTTAATATCTTGGGGTTTAGGGGGCCACATGGTTTCTTTCATACAGGGCTTCTTGTCGGAAAGAACCATACAGGTCAAACTTGGGAACACCATTTCCGATTCATTCACGCTGGAAAATGGTATTCCACAAGGTAGCGTTCTAAGTTGTACTCTGTTTGCCATTGCAATCAATAACATATCGTCCTGCGTTACCCCTCCTGTGCGCTGTTCTTTGTTTGTAGATGATTTCTCTATTTACATCTCTACAAAGAAGCTAGCGGTGGGGGAGAGAGCTTTACAGCTTACCATCAACAGGCTTGAGCATTGGTGCGGAGTTACAGGTTTTTCTTTTTCGCCACCTAAAACAAAAGCCATCGTTTTCTCCAGAATGCGTACCGTTGAGCAGCCAACGCTCTCTTTGCTGGGTCAGAGAATTACTACTTGTGACAATATCAAATTCCTGGGTCTCACATTTGATACCCGGCTAACTTGGGTGCCTCACCTGAAAGACCTAAAAGATCGATGCGTGAAGCGCTTGAACATACTAAGAGCTTTAAGCGGAACGAAATGGGGGGCTGACAGGACATGCATGCTCAGGTTCTACAAAGCCACCATCCGTTCCTGTCTAGATTATGGATGTCAAGCATATGGGTCCGCAAGACCCAGTGCTCTCAAAATGCTTGACCCAGTCCATAATTCTGCTTTAAGACTGGCCACTGGAGCTTTTCGATCTTCTCCTATTAACAGTCTTCTCGCAGAAACGGGAGAACCCCCTCTTTCGCATAGACGACAACAACTGTCCCTAAACTATGTTCACGCTCTTTCAGGGAAGCCAGAAAACCCTGCGTTTGAACCGGTCCTGCGAAATCCACTCTATAATTCTTTCCTAGCGAGACCAAATCTTCCTTCACCCTTAGGCGTTAGGGCCAAATCCTACGCTTATGAAATAGGCCTAAATGATTACCAGTTTAAAGTCGTTCATCAATGTGATATCCCACCCTGGAGCATCTCAATGCCAAAAATTATTTTAAATCTCTCTAAGTTTTAAAAAAGTCTCCACTCCAGAAACAGTCTACCAACAAGAATTCCGTCAAATACTAGGCAGCCTCGCACCTTGCGATGTTGTCTATACTGACGGGTCAAAGGAACGTTGTAGAACTGGATGTGCTTTCGTCACTGGGGTTAGACAATACGGGTTTCGTCTCCCCAACGACTCTTCCATTTTCACGGCCGAATTAACAGCCATCCAAAAAGGCCCTAAATATAACGTTTCCTATGACTAAAAAATTGGTTATCTGCAGCGACTCCCTTAGTGGTATACAAGCCATCAGCGACATGTTTTCAAAACACATCATTATCCGCGAAATATGGCACTCTTTGTCGTCCCTTCAGTCCGAAGGTGTTGCTGTCTTTCTTGTCTGGGTTCCTGGACACATTGGAATATCCGGAAACGAGCTGGCAGATAGAGGAGCCAAAGAAGCATTGGAACTCCAGCCTTACACCGCACGGATGATTTCCTCCGACATTATTCCGGTAGTGAAGGGCAAACTGAAAGCCAAATGGAATACCGAGTGGCAGGCAGTCGTTAACAACAAGTTACGTCGTATTAAAGACTGCGTTGGACTCTGGGAGACAGCGAACCGCCCGAGTCGTCGTGAGGAGGTTGTGTTGTGTCGCCTGCGGCTAGGCCATACGCTTCTCACACATGGCTTCCTCATGAGTAGAGATGATCCTCCGGTCTGCGACACATGTGACACTGTTATTACAGTTGAACATATGCTTGTTGACTGCCCTCGCTACTCGGTACATAGGCGCAACTCGAATCTGCCAGCTTCGTTGAACGATATTCTCTGCGACGACGAGACAGCAACTCAAACACTTTTATGTTTTCTGAAAGCAACGTCGCTGATGAACAAAATATAGTATAAGTTTATCTATTCCGATTATCGATTGTTGTTGATATTTATTAATTTATTATTTAATTTTTATTTATTATTATTATGACAGCTGCCAATTTAGCCCCTTTACAGCTACCTTGGTGGCAGTAAAATTTGTTAAGTTTTTGCAGTTTATTTAATTAATGTTATGTACCTTGTCCTTATTTTGTTCTATTTATATTTTTTAGCCCCTATATGGGTTAAGACCTCTTTACAGTCTTTCCCTTGTTACATGTATTGTTATCTAGTTCTAAGGTTATTTTAAATTATTTACTCAACTACTTGCATTCATTCCTATTTATATTTTTTCTTATAGAATGTAATCTATGTTTGCCTAATTGACACCACCAAATACGAGTAGGTGCCAATCTTCTCTTGAGGGCGATGATAACCGCTGCGTTTTTCGCCCCTTATAAAAAAAAAAAAAAAAAAAAAAAAAAATATTTTGATACGTACCTGAACAGTTATTTTCCTGTCCCACCTCCTTCCACAGCTTGTCGAGGACATACCTATTATGGTGATTAGCCAGTTGCTGGTTCCAAATGGACTCACGAGATCGTACTGACAAAACAAAAGATTCTACGTCCATTTTTTAGGTTAATGAACACGCGCTGTCAACTGTGAAATCCAGGAGTCAACTGAAGCAGCGCTTCAAAAGAAATCGTTGGTGAATTCCCGAGCGGCGAGACAAGATTCATGTCTATGCATGAAGTGCTGCTAGGCGCGTCACTATGTGCTGGTCAACCTAACTATACGGTGGATTTAATGAAGCGCTGCTTGACTCGCCGCTTGACTCTTGACTCGACGCTCCACTATGTTTTCGGCCTTGCGCAGGAAGCCCCGAGTCAACTGGAGCTGCGCTGCAAAGAAATGATATGATTTCACGAGCGGCGAGTCAAGATTCATGTCGATGCATGAAGCGCTTCTTGGCGCCTCACTATGTTCGGGTCAACCTAAACATATTGCGTATTTAATGACGCGCAGCTTGACTCACTGCTTGACTCACTGCTTGACTCTTCACTCGCTGCTCCACTATGTTTTTACCTTAAAGGGTCAAGTACACGGGGCGAGTTTACAAGCTACAAGCCGGCTTTTTTTACAAGCAGCTCGTAAACTAGCCCAGTGTACTCACTGCACTCGCTTAAAAGCTGCTTTTAAAAAAGCTCTTGAAAAAGTTGACTCTGCCGGCGACTTTACACGCCACTCGCCGGCTTTTGAGCGATTTAGATTGTAAACTAGCCAAGTGTACTCACAGTAGCTTGTGGATTGTCCAAAAGCAACGAGTAGAACGGTCTTGAAAATGTCGGAGGAATTAGTTTCTATCGGGAGTTTTAGTTCTAGCAAAAGTGATTAAAAAAGAGTTAATTAGGCGACAAAACGCGAAACGGAAGAAGAGGAAAGTGTGGGTGAAACCGTGGGTAGGAAGACGTACTGAATATGGTGCATCACATACATTACTGAAAGAGCTGAAGAACGAAGACAATGCAGCCTATAGAAATATGTTAAGAATTACAGGTGAACAGTTTGATGAGCTACTGGAAATGGTTCGCGGAAAGTTGTCAAAGCAGGACACGACAATGAGAATGGCGATTCCAGTAACCACAAAATTAGAAATAACATTACGATATTTAGCGACTGGTGATTCGTTTAAATCTTTGGAGTACCTGATTCGAGTTCCAGAAACAACAATATCCAGGTTCTTACCACATGTACTTACGGATATTTGTTGCGTGCTTCGTCCATTTATTAATGTAAGTGTAAATATTTTATCTTATTTTTATTTTTAAAACTTGCACGAATGAAGAACATTTTGCCGTTGTATTAAGTAACGTTGGTTTGAAATATGGAAAAGGATGGTAAATATACACTTCTCAATCTCAAAACTTGTATTTAAAAATTTATCTTGAACAAAATGAAATGCTTTTGATACATAATATATTAATTAAATGTTTACAAACGTATTTATCATTGCTCTTTTCAATATGTCCTCTTCCTCGTTTGAAGAACAAACGGACGCTATTGATTGAGGAGATTGCAATGAAGGAAATTTGTCATATTGATGTTGAACTGATCCATCGTCCAATGTGTTTAACTTACAACGAGTGATACAATTTTGTATCTCCTGCTGTAGCAGGATGGCTGCCCGATTAGGTAGCTGACGCATTTCTGATGCGACATACCTGCCAAACAGGTCATATGGCTTGTCCTCAGTAGATTTGTTTGCTATCTCATCTAATTTGTTGGATAGCTTGAGCTATTTCTTTGTCTGGTATACTATCTGATTTTTTTTAAACCTTTTTTTTCGGCTGCTCAGGTGGCTTCATAATTTCAGATGATTGAGCAGTGATTTTTCCCCCGATGTCAGGCTCATCTTGGTCAATAGAGTTCCCTTCCTCATCTTTTTCTGCAATATCAGTTTGGCTTGCATCCTAAAAAAGGACAAAAACTGCTAATAATTTTATGTAATTTTTATGCATTATTTATAGTCCAGTCAATGACAGTAAAAATACTGTATTACAGTAGAACTTCGATAATTCGGACCTCTATAATTCTTAGTTCCCCAAAATTCGTAGTAAAACCTCGATCCCTTGAAATAACCGTTATAATTCGTAGAAAAACAATGCATTTCGGTCCCCTCCTTATTTCGTAGTAATTTCGCTGCCCAGATGGTCTCAGTTCGTCGTAACTTCTATAATACGTAGTAATGTAGGCCAGAACATGCTATAATTCGTACTTGAGCCTCATTTTCGTTCATGTTGTTTAGGATTGTAAGCATCATACTAGGACTTAGGACTGAAAGCATCATGTGTATCGTTATTCAGTACCATAGTTGAGTTCCAAGAACCGAGTACGAGTGTCTCTAGCCGAGAAAAAAAAACAAAAGATAATTCGACCTCCTATTCGAAGTAAATTCTCGGCCCCTTTAACTACGAATTATCGAAGTTCTACTGTACCTCATAATGTTTTAGAGTAGCATTGATTTTCATGAAAATTTGTAATTAGCTTCTGAATCAAAATTCCCCAATGTAAAAACAAACCTTAATATAATACAAATATATAATTAGCTATTACAAAGAAGGAAATTAAAAACCGTCACTGACTGGACTAATACCGTAGCAAAAAAGTTGTTATAAACTATATTTCATTTTCAGGTACCCACAACTGTTGAAGAGTGGAAAAAAATTGAAAAGGTTTTCCTCCAACGTTGGAATTTCCCTAGATGCTGTGGAGCGATTGATGGTAAACATGTTCTTATTAAAAGACCTCCAGGTTCAGGTTCAGTATACTACAACTATAAGAAAACCTACAGCATCATACTATTTGCTATGGTGGATGCTGATTATTGCTTCACTTACGTTGATGTAGGAGGAAATGGAAGAGCCAATGACAGTGCAGTGTTCAGAAATAGTTCTCTGAACATTGCAATGGAAAATAAAACAATTGGGTTTCCTGAGGACCATGTTATTATCGGAGATGATGCTTTCCCTCTTAGACCCGATCTTATGAAGCCTTTCAGTAAACATGGATGAAGTGATGAAGAGAAAAATTTTCAATTATCGCACATCCCGTGCCAGGAGAGTTTTAGAGAATGCTTTTGGCATACTTGCCTGGCGTTTTCGAGTGTTCTCAAAAGCAATTGAGCTGAAACCCGACACCATCAATAGAGTTATTTTGGCTGCTTGCAGTTTGCATAACTGGTTGCGAAAGACTTCCCCAAGCCACTATATGCCACAAAAAGCACTGGACAGAGAAGATTTAAACACAGGAGAAGTAACACCTGGTCAGTGGAGGTTACATGCCAACACCTTACGACCAGTGACCTCACTGGGCAGCAACAATCCAAACAGAACAGCAATACAGATCAGACAACAGTTCATGAAATATTTCACTGAAGAAAATCCTCTACCCTGGCAATGGGAGAAACTTGGACTAAAAAGGCCTTAAAGAATGTATTTAAAATATTTTTTGTAATCAAATTTAAAAATAACATGTAAATACATTTACTTACCGAATTTGATTGACTGCTTCTTGTTGCCAAAACCTCACTCAGGAAACATGCATCGTTGAACCAGGTTAGTTTTGGCACATAAACGTCATCTGCCCCACATCCACTCTTTTTACTTTTCTCAATTTGATTTAACTCCGTTCTGTAGACATCTTTAATGGACTTAATTTTTGCCGTAAGTTGCTTTTTATCCATTTGCCCCAACAACTGATTTTCTTCCAGTTCAGACATTAGTTGTTTAAAAAACACCATATCCCTCAACGATTTGTTGCAGTAATTTTTATCTTTAATGTTAAAATTTTTATCCACAATTTTTTAATCCACAATGCCGGAAACTGTTGATACAGTTGTAAAAACAACGAAATGTTATTCGCATTCCACTTCATTTTGTCAACAGGAAACCACTACGAAACAACAAACAGCAGGTATATTTCTACACGCCAGCTACTTGGCTACTGAGCGAGTGGAATGTTTATGTGTACTCGACAACTAGCGCACTCGCCAACTCGCCGGCTTGTAGCTTGTAAACACGCCCCGTGTACTTCAGCCTTGACTAACAACTCACTACTGCTAAACCGCCGGCGGTCATACGCAGCTTGCCCGCGGCGTGCACGCTACTTGCAAATACGCAAGTGTGCATCGAGCCTTAACCACCCCGGCCCGCACTTCTCCTCAAACTCCTCACCCGTTCATGCGCCGAACCGTTTCATGTCTGAGTAATCTATCTGTACGCCTAAAGCGGGCTACACACGGTCAGTTCGGTGTGTTCACTTCTAACTGAACGCAACAATCGCCTCCACACGCTCACATCTGTGTGTCAGTTCGACCTGCCATCCACGAGTCGCCGTGAACGCCATTAGAGTTGAGCCTGTGTTTTTATTTTACATTTTTATGATACATGTTTATTTTGACCGTGTGTAGACCACTCTGTGTTTGATCATGTATTCACATGATGAATTATTGTTTATGTGTAGTGCAGTAGAATTTGTTATAGTTAAAAGAAGAAAGCGCAGAATCAAGCCCAATATATGGCTTTAAAAACAAGCTAAATACTCATTACTCACATATTAAAATTTTGGATTAGCTGCGATTCCATTCAAAAGACCGGCACAATTGCATCAGGATGGACGAGGATACATATTTGGACTTATTATCTCGTGTTTCTCCTCTGATTAAAAAACAAGATACGAACATGCGAACAGCAATAACGCCCCATGAACGCCTTACAGCAACCCTCCGCTATTTAGCAACGGGAAGGTCATTGGAAGACTTGAAATTTTCAACCTTAATTTCGCCACAAGCACTGGGCAAAATTATAGAAGAGACCTGCAAAGCCCTGTTAAAAGTGTTAAAGAAGGAATTCTGCAAGGTAAGTTTTCAAAGGTTTTGATTTAAAAAATGTTTTATTACATATATTACTCATGTAACAAATAATGTCTACAAGGTAAATTTTATCAGTAACATGTAGATAGCCTACACTTACGAATGAAAATTATAAACTTCGTAGAAATTGAAAAAAAAACGCCTTAAGGTTAAACATCACTCCTTTTAATTCCTGGCAAAAGTTTTAAATGTTCAAAAATTTACAATATACGAGTGTGGCTCATATTAAAACGTCACACATTATAAATGGGAAAGGCAAAAAATAAAATAATGTTCAGTTTTGTGGTGTGTTTGGAACATAATTAGAATAATACTGACATAAGTTATGTGCGCCAGATGTACCTGGGAACTGGGTTGGTAAACTCTGAGATTGTGATGTCTGCTGTTGATAGTTGGGTTGTGTAGGTGGGAAAAAAGCATTGGACATGTTAAATGTCGATATTTGTTGTAAAGCGCCAACCTCCGCATCGAAAAGTGCATCATTAATTTCCTTTTCTGCGTATATGCGCTGTTGGGGTAAAGATCGAAGTTTCGCAGCAACATTTTTTCCAAACATATCGAACCGGTCTTCACGTTTAATATCAGCAAGCTTATCACCAACAGTGGCCAATATTTTATCTTCTGCCTTTTTTGGCGCTTGAATTGACCTGGACCTGTACTTCTAGAAATGCTGGAAGAGCAGGAAGACGGACGTGTAGATAGTGTCCCCGGGCTATCGTTTTGGCTGTTTAATAACTGGGATCACACATGCTGCGTCGAAGCAGTGATAGCTGAATTACCGGCGTCATCAATATCAGAATCCTAAAAAGAGAAAATAAATTCAATACTAGCAATCCTGGTGCGGAAATTCCGTAATATGCCCCAACTTGTTGTATGACCATGTAAGTTAGAAATGGTGCGTTTTATTTGAATATTTGCGTGAATTATATACTTTCCATACATACCTCACAAATAAAAAAATGTTTTTTTTCCAAAGTGTAGAAAATAACGCACTGATTCCGAAACTGATAAATTTTGGTGACGGAAATCTATGGAAAACCCCGGAACATTGGAAAAAACGTTAATTTGAGTACCAACATGAGCAACTTCAGAAAAAAATCTGTTTTTCAGATTTTCCGGGGTTTCCCGACGTAAAGAAATTATCATATTCGGAATCAGGGCGTTATTTCCTACAGTTTGAAAATTTTAACTTCTTAGGTCGTATAGAAACTATAAAGTTACCAAATTTGCCTTCTTTGTAAGTAATTAATGCCATGTTTTTAATTTACAGTTCCCCAGTACCGAGGAAGAGTGGAAGGAGATTGGAAGAGGGTTCTATGAACAATGGAACTTCCCTAATTGCGTGGGAGCCATAGATGACAAGTTCCTATAGTTCCTCCACCTGGAAGTGGATCATTCTTTTTTAACTACAAGAAGTTCCACAGCCAAGTTTTACTGGGTGTCGCTGACTACGACTACAAATTGATCTATTTTAGTTTTGGTGTACTCGGACGGGTCTCTGATGGAGGTGTTGTATCGTATTGTGATTTGTATGAAAAAATGGTGAAGAAAACTCTAGGTCTACCACAACCAAGTTTGGCTGAAAGCACATTGTTGCCATATGTGTTCATTGGTGACGAAGCATTTGAACTGAGAGAAAACTTGATGAAGCCATTCAATGCGAGTGTGTTGAACTATGAGCGACGAATTTGTAACTACAGGTTCTCGCGAGCACGACGAATTATCGAAAATGTTTTTTGTATTTTAGTTGCTTGGTTTGGAGTTTTACAAAAACCTATCACCTTCCGTCTCGATCATATCAGACTTTGTGCTTGCCTGCTGTGCTCTGCACAACTTTTTGCGAGCAACGTCACCGAACAAGTACACCCCCTTCTTACTGCTTGGACGAAGAGAGTGAAGGAGTCCTGATTCCTGGACTACGCGTGTAGACCGCTTAACCTTTTCCACACTATCCGAGAAAAGACGCCGGCTATTTATTTTCATTCGTAATAATAACAAAATAACAGCCCTCTATATATAAAGCTAAAAATTTACCGGTATATTTTGAGAAAATTTGCCGGCCCCCAAAATTTGCCGCCCTGTGCAGATGCACATACTGCACATGCGGAAATCCGGCCCTGTTTCCAACGATGTCATGTAAGTTGTCACTTGAAATATCAAGGCCTAGGTTAACCCTAGAAAGCTAAGGTTCGTAAAAAACACGTTACAGCTAAACATTCGTCAGGGAGACTACCATTAGTAAAAACATTTTTATTTTACATAAAAAGGGCTTTAATGAGAAAAAAGTATAAAAGCTTACTTACATCAAATATAATAGTTTTTTTCAAGTGCAGTCCACACACCACTTTCCTTGGTGTTCGCCACACATTGCCTTTGAGCAGCGCCGGCAGAAATGGGAGGTCATTCGTCGGTTTTTTGAAGGACAAAATGCACAAATTTTTCTTCCCTGGACAAGTTGAGGATCTATTTGGGCAGCAGGAATATCAACTTCCAGGATGCTGGCGATAGATTCGCGTAGATGCTTTGGCAAAGTTGTGATGCGATTTCGATGTTGAAGCCAAGGCTTGACAAGTTCACAGTGCAATTCTTTTGCAAAATCACGTCTCGAAACTGGCTTTGAGCTCTGAGCAACCATGGTATGTGCGTAAATTGTGTAGCAATTGACTAACATTATGTTAATCGTGCCATAAAAAACGCACAATGGCCATCTTCTAGTTTTTCGGCTGCACGACATGTGCCAGCTTTCCGGGATGACCGTTGATGGCTGGTTGACATCATTAACGGTTGATGTCTTGCGTTGGCACATCTGGTCAAGACTGTCAACGGTGCCTTTGGTTGCATTGTAACATTCGATAATCTCTGGCTTCTTGCTCCTTGGGTTGATGGATGGTTGTTCATGAGTAGTTGAGAGCAACAACACGACTCTCTTACTCTTTGCTTTGTACGACACCATTGTTTTATGTCCGTCAAAACAAAACATTGAAGACCCAACCGGTCGATCTCCAGTTTCTTTCATCTCTGGAGATATTTCAGGTTTGTTCCGACGTAGAGTTACAACTAAAGTCATATTAATTGGTGGATTTAGAAATTGTGTTGATAATCAGATCAAAGTAAACCAGTTGTCCATGGTGAGGTTCCTATTTGAACCGTAGACGCATTGTGTCAGCTCCTTTACGAAGAACTCGGCTTGTGGTGTATTTCTGGGAGTGGTTCCTTTACCCAAATATGGCATCGCATTTATCATGTATTTATAACCTGTATCACAAACCATCACAATCTTGATTCCATAATTTGCTGGTTTGTTAGGGATATACATACGAAATTTACAACGACCTCTGAATGCCAACAGCTGTTCATCAATTGTTAAGTATGATCCTGGTTTGTAATTGTCTCTACAAGACGCCACAAACATCTCCCAGACTTCCTTTATTGGAGCGAAGCGATCTTGCCTGGTGGTGGTCCATGAGCTACAGTTGGTGGTGAAGCAGGACGAACTACGGCTGCTTGAGGTCTAGGCACTGGTGGTGAAGCAGGACGAGGTAAAGCTTCCTGAGGTCTAGACATTGGTGGTGAAGCAGGACGAGCTAAAGCTGCCTGAGGTCTAGCCACTTGTGATGAAGTAGGACGAGCTAAAGGTGCATTTCCTACCTGAGGAATGTCTGTCGGTGGAGGATGACCATGGAAATTCCTTTTTACTTTTAGATACGGACGTATACGCTTGACCTGAGTTTCTCAATTGTTTGACTACATTTTTTTCTATTGCGTTGGTGCTTGTTTCTTTCTTTTTACTCTCTTTTCCTTTTCTGTATTATTTGTCTCTCCATTTTCTTGAATAATATTTTGATTTCCTTCTGTTTCATTTTTGTGTTGGTTTTCAGGTTTCACAGGGTTTGTGTTCAAGGTTTCCTAACAATACGTTATTAGGTCTTACATTTTCTTCATCACTGAACTCTGAAGAGCTTTCTGATTCTGATCCAGATTTCACTTGAGGTTTAAAAGTAGGGCCAGCATCACTATCATCAGAAAAAAGATTATTTTCAGCAATGTCAAAGCCATTCAGATTGTCCATAAACGTTGTTGTGCAGAGCTGAGCTTTATCTGTGTTTGGTAAAGGTATGAATTCATCTGCTGTATTTTCAGGTAACACTTCTTGAGCAAATAATTCATCAGGAAATGCTTCTTTGGGAGAGTCTTCTTGAGTAAATTCAACAGTTTTCAATTCCGTGAACGTTGGTTGGTCCTCATGGTATCTGAAAAATAAAAAAAAATTGTTGAAGTTGCTCATGTTGGTACTCAAATTAACGTTTTTCCAATGTTCCGGGGTTTTCCATAGATTTCCGTCACCAACATTTATCAGTTTCGGAATCAGTGCGTTATTTTCTACACTTTGGAAAAAAACATTTTTTATTTGTGAGGTATGTATGGAAAGTATATAATTCACGCAAATATTCAAATAAAACGCACCATTTCTAACTTACATGGTCATACAACAAGTTGGGGCATATTACGGAATATACGGTAAATATATATTTGGTTGTGAAAATTGTTATTTCAGAACTAAAAGAGTGCATAAAATAACGTTTAGTGAGTGAAAAACAATAACAAACTACGTGAAATGAATTTTAGCCAAGTCATTTTGCCATAGCCTACACAGATTCGATAATTCATCAAACATATTTTAGTAAATATAAATTTATTTATTCTAAAATATATTTATTTGCACTACTGCAATATCTAACAACTCAACACACACTAAACACAACACTAAAACACAAATAAAACTTACTAATAAACACGACTCGTCACATAAACAAATCAGACGGCATCGACAACATGGCGGTCACAATGAATTGCATCATCTTCTTTTATGTTCCAAACTACGAACTTGGTACGTTGCAAATACAATACAAAGAGGAATAAAACTATAGTATTCCTTAGGCTTTTTTTCCCGAATCCAATGGTGCATGAATCGAATCGATACGTTGCCGAAATATACTGTAATGAGTGATTATGCAAGGGAATGTTTGTTCGTCAAAATTTTGACGAACAAACATTCCAGAATGGAAGTTATTCATCAAAATTTTGATGAACAACACTTAAAGGGTTAACATTGTCACAACTTAAACTGCTGTGCACAATACGCCAATTTTATTATCGAGAAAAATGGCACAATTAAAAATAAAACGTTCAAGGAAGACCAGGTTTTGAAGAAAAACGGCACTAATTCAAAACTATGTCCGAACTAGAACAAAATCACCCTGTAACTTTTAGTCAAAAGTGTACCATTTTGAAATAATACTAGTAGATTTGAAGAAAATGAACTTACCTTTTCAGGAAAACTGGCATATCTCAAAATGTGACGGTTTAGTGCAAACTTTGAATAGTTGTTTCACTCAGTACTTCACAACAAAACTGACACAACTCTAAATATGACTGTTTTGAACATAAAACACTACACAACACATGACGCAAGTACAAATGTGACAGTTTTCATAATAAAATCTGACATCATTCCACCATATAGCTCTGTTGTACACTAAATAATTTGACTAGTCTTCCTCATGGACAAACAAGAAAAACAGCTGGTAGAAAAGTGACACATCTCCCATCTAGGTGGATATTTGTGGAACTACAGTTGTGACATTTTTCCACAGCAAAGATACAGTATTTAGGAGTACTTTAGCGGAATAAAACTAATTTGAAAAAATTTTGAGTTGTGACACTTTTCTTCTGCATGAGCGAGTGGTTCCTTCTTCTTCAGACATAAAGTCATCAGATAAACTTTCATTCAAACATTGTAGAATACGTTGTTCCTGATCCGTATCCATTTTGAGAGTTCACCAATAACTATATTACATAAATATTTACAAATTTATCACATACAAAAACACATAGAAACACTATACTTTCGTACATTCGTAGCATTTATGAAAATGGTGAAGCTTTATAACACTTAGGAATAGTGAATAAGTAACACCCAATTTAAACAATAAAAAATATTGTATTACTAGATGTACAAGACAGTATAACATCAATTATTTGTCAGTAGTTAAATGAATACCATAGGTGTAAGTTTAAAGATTTTTTAAAAAGTCCTGATAAAAACCTTGGAACCAGGTTAGAATCTATCAAACTCATTAAGTCGGATTTCTTTCTTTTACTTATAGGGATTTTATTTTGGTATGCTTTTTCCATTTGTATGTCTGTCATCGGTTTATGCTTCCTCTTCTTTTTTGTTTGGTGTTCTCTGAACTCCTTATCTTGATGTGAATTCTTAAATAAAATCTTGCTTGGATTAATTTTCTCAATTCTAATAACAATTGCTTTACTCAACTTGAATTTGTCAGATGCTTCATCATCAAGTTCATTATTGCTGAGGGTATTACCTTCTTTATTTAAGTTTCCATCACTATTATTCCCTTTTTTTTACATTTTGACTTTTCTTGAGGCGTTATGTACCCACAGTTCAAAAATAACTTTTTCATGTCAAAAAAGTCATTATGACACATCTAATGTACATGGAAAGGAGTTCCTGTCTTTTTGGCTGCTCTAATAACTGAAACTTATTGAGAAGCGTAGGTATTAATTAAATCTTCATTTTCACTGTCATCATTAAACCATGAAAGAAAAAATAAAATATAGGACCAATTGGACTAAATATTTATTGTTAAAAAGACTTACATTGATTTCGCTGCACCTGAAAAGAACACTCTTTACATAACATACATGAAAAGTTTTTCGGAAAGTCATTGGTCCAAGCAATACCGTTTCAGTACTCTTTATCTTGAACTGTAGCATCTCACCACTTGTTTTCTTATAACAATTATAAAAAATACAAAATACAGGCCTGATGCCGTCATGGACAATTAAAGTATAGGAATCAAAATTCTACCAATCTTTTCAATAAAAAAGATGATATTTAAAATAAAAAAGGTTCTGAATTAATATTTTAGTTATTTAATTATATTCTTGTTAAAGATTTTAATACCAAGAATCATGAATACTTTATTCCTTTAAGCATACAACATGCAATTATTGGTATAGGCCTATAAGTTCTGATCAAGATTAACATTTTACTTGCCTCCAAAAGGTGGACGATACTTATCACTGTCGTTACTGTCATCACTAAATAAGGGCTCTTCGTAATTTCCAGAATTCTTGAATTCCTTTAAAAAATCAGCAGCTTTGGTGTTTGCTGCACGAGGCTCCCTCACTTCTCGACTTGTTGCCATCTCTACTAATTTTGAAGTCCGGGAACTTTTAAAAGCCTTGCTTGTACTTGGTTGCAGCTCCATTTTTTAAAGCAGTAGGAACCTACAACACATTTACGTATCGATTAACCAACTTAATCTCGATAGTGTAATACTACAACTGTAAAAATAAAACAAAACAAAAAATAGTGTTAGTATAGGTCTACCTTTTTTTTTTTTTTATATATATAAGGGGCGAAAAACGCAGCGGTTATCATCGCCCTCAAGAGAAAATTGGCACCTACTCGTATTTGGTGGTGTCAATTAGGCAAACATAGATTACATTCTATAAGAAAAAATATAAATAGGAATGAAAGCAAGTAGTTGAGTAAATAATTTAAAATAACCTTAGAACTAGATAACAATACATGTAACAAGGGAAAGACTGTAAAGAGGTCTTATCCATATAGGGGCTAAAAATATAAATAGAACAAAATAAGTACAAGGTACATAACATTAATTAAATAAACTGTAAAAACTTAACAAATTTTACTGCCACCAAGGTAGCTGTAAAGGGGCTAATTTGGCAGCTGTCATAATAATAATAAATAAAAATTAAATAATAAATTAATAAATATTAACAACAACCGATAATCGGAATAGATAAACTTAACACAATACTATATTTTGTTCATCAGCGACGTTGCTTTCAGAAAACATAAAAGTGTTTGAGTTGCCGTCTCGTCGTCGCAGAGAATATCGTTCAACGAAGCTGGCAGATTCGAGTTGCGCCTATGTACCGAGTAGCGAGGGCAGTCAACAAGTATATGTTCAACTGTAATAACAGTGTCACATGTGTCGCAGACCGGAGGATCATCTCTACTCATGAGGAAGCCATGTGTGAGAAGCGTATGGCCTAGCCGCAGGCGACACAACACAACCTCCTCACGACGACTCGGGCGGTTCGCTGTCTCCCAGAGTCCAACGCAGTCTTTAATACGACGTAACTTGTTGTTAACGACTGCCTGCCACTCGGTATTCCATTTGGCTTTCAGTTTGCCCTTCACTACCGGAATAATGTCGGAGGAAATTATCCGTGCGGTGTAAGGCTGGAGTTCCAATGCTTCTTTGGCTCCTCTATCTGCCAGCTCGTTTCCGGATATTCCAATGTGGCCAGGTACCCAGACAAGAAAGACAGCAACACCTTTGGACTGAAGGGACGACAAAGAGTGCCATATTTCGCGGATGATGATGTGTTTTGAAAACATGTCGCTGATGGCTTGTATACCACTAAGGGAGTCGCTGCAGATAACCAATTTTTTAGTCATAGGAAACGTTATATTTAGGGCCTTTTGGATGGCTGTTAATTCGGCCGTGAAAATGGAAGAGTCGTTGGGGAGACGAAACCCGTATCGTCTAACCCCAGTGACGAAAGCACATCCAGTTCTACAACGTTCCTTTGACCCGTCAGTATAGACAACATCGCAAGGTGCGAGGCTGCCTAGTATTTGACGGAATTCTTGTTGGTAGACTGTTTCTGGAGTGGAAACTTTTTTAAACTTAGAGAGATTTAAAATAATTTTTGGCATTGAGATGCTCCAGGGTGGGATATCACATTGATGAACGAATTTAAACTGGTAATCATTTAGGCCTATTTCATAAGCGTAGGATTTGGCCCTAACGCCTAAGGGTGAAGGAAGATTTGGTCTCGCTAGGAAAGAATTATAGAGTGGATTTCGCAGGACCGGTTCAAACGCAGGGTTTTCTGGCTTCCCTGAAAGAGCGTGAACATAGTTTAGGGACAGTTGTTGTCGTCTATGCGAAAGAGGGGGTTCTCCCGTTTCTGCGAGAAGACTATTAATAGGAGGAGATCGAAAAGCTCCAGTGGCCAGTCTTAAAGCAGAATTATGGACTGGGTCAAGCATTTTGAGAGCACTGGGTCTTGCGGACCCATATGCTTGACATCCATAATCTATACAGGAACGGATGGTGGCTTTGTAGAACCTGAGCATGCATGTCCTGTCAGCCCCCCATTTTGTTCCGCTTAAAGCTCTCAGTATGTTCAAGCGCTTCACGCATCGATCTTTTAGGTCTTTCAGGTGAGGCACCCAAGTTAGCCGGGTATCAAATGTGAGACCCAGGAATTTGATATTGTCACAAGTAGTAATTCTCTGACCCAGCAAAGAGAGCGTTGGCTGCTCAACGGTACGCATTCTGGAGAAAACGATGGCTTTTGTTTTTAGGTGGCGAAAAAGAAAAACCTGTAACTCCGCACCACTGCTCAAGCCTGTTGATGGTAAGCTGTAAAGCTCTCTCCCCCACCGCTAGCTTCTTTGTAGAGATGTAAATAGAGAAATCATCTACAAACAAAGAACAGCGCACAGGAGGGGTAACGCAGGACGATATGTTATTGATTGCAATGGCAAACAGAGTACAACTTAGAACGCTACCTTGTGGAATACCATTTTCCAGCGTGAAGGAATCGGAAATGGTGTTCCCAAGTTTGGCCTGTATGGTTCTTTCCGACAAGAAGCCCTGTATGAAAGAAACCATGTGGCCCCCTACACCCCAAGATATTAAATCATTTCATATCCCCCTTCTCCAAGCTTTGTCATAAGCCTTGGAAATGTCGAAGAATACCGCGATCAACTGTTTTCTTTCAATAAAGGAATTCAGGATTGCCGATTCCAAGGCAAGTAGATGGTCACTAGTAGACCGGCCTTGTCGGAATCCGCACTGGGAGGGTGAAAGAAGATTATTTTTCTCCAGAAACCAAACAAGACGTCTGTTGACCATCCTTTCGAATACTTTGCAGAGACTGCTAGTAAGCGAAATTGGTCTATAGGCTCCTGGAGAAGTTCTATCTTGGCCGGGTTTTTGGAGAGCGATAATGTGTGAGCGACGCCAAGAATTAGGGAATGTGTTTTCTAAATATATTCTATTATATAATTTCAGAAGATCTTGTTTTCCATCCTCCGTCAGGTTCCGCAACATAGCATAATGTATGTTATCGGGACCTGGAGCAGAATTTGATGTCGCCTTTAGTGATGAATCAAGTTCATCAATGGTAAAGGGAAGGTTTAAAGGAGAGTTGTTATTGATATTTAAATTTAGAGGATGTCTTTCTGTATTTGTTTTGAAATTTTGAAACTCCCTATTGTAAGATGACGTTTTTGAAATTTCCGCAAAATGTGAGCCGAGTAAATTGGAAACTGTCAAGGGATCAGTTACCACATCGGTACCATTTTTCAGAGCAATAAGAGAAGGTGGGGGGGTCTTGCAGCAAACAGATCGAAGCTTCCTCCAAACATCAGATGCAGGAGTTGTTCGTTTTATTAGATCTGTGTAGTCCAACCAGGACTGCCGCCGTCTCTGTCTAAAAACCTGTCTTGCTTTTGCCCGTGCTCTTCTGTATCTATTTAAATTTTCTTCATTCGGTGATCTGTTGAACTGTCTTAAACATTTTCGACGTTCCTTTAGAGCCGCCGAACATTCTTCAGACCACCAAGAAACCTGGCGTTTGTTTGGTGAACCTGAGGATTTTGGAATGCTCCGCTCTGCGGATGTTATAATATTACATGTAAATAATTCAGTGGCTGTATTTATGTCGTTTAGTTCGATATTACTAGTTTGAGAAACTATGTTCTTTTTGTACTCGTTCCAGTCAGCCCTCTTAATTTTCCACCTGGGACACCTGCCTGTCGAAGACGGAAAGGATTGAAAAGCCACGGCAATGGGCGCATGGTCACTCCCTGACAGGTCGGGAAGTACGGACCAATGCACTCGAGTTGCCACGACCGGACTGCAGATTGACAGGTCGATTGCCGACCATATGCCAGTCCTAGGGCACATGTAAGTGGCCGACTCGTCATTGAGAACGACCGCTGTCACTTCATCCCACAATCCCGCAACCATGTTACCCCTCCGATCAGAATGGCTGGAACCCCAAGAGCGATGGTGTGCATTGAAATCACCAACCATCAAGAAAGGAGAAGGGAGTTGGCTGTACAGGTCACGTAGATCATCAAGAGATAAATCAAAAGGGGAAGGTGGAATATATATGGAGCAGATGGTTAATTTAAAAGGAACGTCGATTGAAACTGCTACTGCCTGGAGGTTTGTGACGATGTTCAAGGCTCTAGCATTAACAGAAGAATCTGCTAGAATAGCCACACCTCCACAGGCAATTTGTTGGTGATGATCTAAGCGAAAGATGTCATAACCATTTTGTTTGAATCGAGTATGAGGAGACAATTTTGTCTCTTGTAGGCAAATAAATTTAGGTTTTCTTGTATTTATAAGTAATTTTAAGTCTTCAAAGTGGCTTCTCAAACCATTAATATTCCATTGTAACAGCATATATTAATATTATATATTTTATTTTGTGCTAATTCATCGTAATTTTTTTTCTTTGCTTAGACACAGGACGGAAGTTACCATGAACAGTTTGGAACTCCGTCTGCATCTCCAAAGGGTCCTCAACAATATCATCATCAAGCGATAATTGTGAGGATCTGGACGAGGATGGATTAGTCTTTTTTACTAGGAATTTAGATCTAGTTTCTGATTTTGTTTGTATGTTATTTTTTAATTTGTCGGCGAGTTTTTTCCTCTCTTCCAAAGACAAGGCGGGTTTCTTATTTTGTTGAACCTTGTCTCTGAAAGTAGAAGTAGCTGTTGGGCGAGCTTGAGTTTGTGTGTTGGACTTAATATGGGGCGTGTGGACTGCTTGGGAAGGATTACTGGATGCCAACGGATGTTGTCCGGTACCGGCTGCAAGCTGCTTAACCAAAGCAGCAACCTGCTCTGTTAAGTTGAGTACCATAACCTCCAAGGCGGTACATGACGGGCACTGTGTGGATTGGACTGGGGCTGAAGCAGCTTCGGAGTACGAGACTCCCTTTTTAGGGGTTGGAGCGATTCTTCTCCTATACTCTTTGCGGGCTTCATTGAAGGAAAGTTTGTCTAGAGTAACAAATCTTCAAAACTTCCTTTTCCTCTAAGTAAACTCTGCATTCCTTAGAGGTCGCCGCGTGTTTACCCTTGCAGTTCACGCATCTGACGTCGTTCTTGCATCCGTCTTCTTGGTGGCCTTCATCGCCGCAACGGGAACATGTCTCAGGGCCCGAGCACGTCTTAGTAGAGTGCCCGAATCTCTGGCAACGGAAACACCGTTGCGGATTTTTGAAGTAAGGCCGTACAGTCAGGGATAAATATCCAGCCTTAATAGTTTTTGGCGGTTGGGGAAATGCAAAGGTCAGGATTAGACCAGGAGTAGGGACCTTTCTCCCATTCTCCGTCCGAAGCATCCTGACCACATCGGTTACCATTTCGCATTGTAGCTCGTCCTTGATTTCTTCCTCACTACACTCCATCAGGTCACGGCAGAAGACGATCCCCTTGGAGGTGTTCAGTGAGGAGTGCGGTTGAACGACGACTTCCACCTGATCGAAAAAACTCGTCATCTGAAGGAATTTTTTGGCTTGGATGTGGTTCGCAGCCTCCACCAAGATAGTTCCATTCCTTAATTTGCTCACAGCTTTAGGTTGACCGCCTGAGGAAACAAAAGCTTTGTTAATAAGGAAAGGACTAACCTTCGTTAGAGTTTTGCCCTCATCCTTGTGACTAACGATTAGATATAGTGGAGTTGGAACGTTCATATTTTCAGCTCTTACTTTTTCTTCCACTTTCCTTTGTTTTATATATGATTCATTTTCAGAATCTGACAACTGTCGCTTTTTCTCTGGATCATTAGGATCTCTTTCTCCAAATTCTTGCCCTAAGGGTGGTGTGGTTGTAATATCCATAGATAAGGTCACCAGCGCATCGTGTTTAGTAGTGCGGGCCGATTCACCGGGAGCGGGCATGCCCTCGGGTGTCCCACAGACCGTAGCTTGGGGGACAACCCTACCTCAGTTCCCCGAGGCCCGGTTTCCATCGATTACCAAGTCGGGAATACGCGCACAACTTGGACTCGCACGTGGCAACAGGGGCTCCGACACCCCTGCCTACTGAACACTTCCTGACCAAGGACCGAAGTGGCTGGCTTCTGAACCAGTACATGACTTACGCCTCGGCAGAGACAAGCTCACATCAGCTCTCACCGACACCAGATAGGGCATCTAGTGCCGGCTTAAGCACTCCCAGCGAGCCATGCACTGGAACGGTCAGAGGACGGGTACTTAAAAGACCCTGGAGGGGGATTTGGTAGGAATTAGGGAATGGTTAGGTGGGAAGAGGCAGTTTAACGTCATACCCAGGACGGGTAGGTCTACCTTAGATTAAGTTCAAAGTAGGCTACAGTAATAGGTTAGTTTATTATGGGTAGGAACAGTTAGGATAAGGTTATACTAATTTATGTCCTTTGTTAGCTTAAGTAATAATAAGCCTATACAGTACGTTATTAAATTTTAGATGAAAAATCAACTATTTATTAGAAAACAGGGGAGCTCTCATTTTTCAAGTTTTTCCTCCCAACCTCCCTAAAACATGACCTAACCTGACGTAGCCTAACATGACTCTAAACTTACCCAGCCTATAAAAACCAACCTCATAACATAACCTGACCTCAACGTACCAAAATTCAGGTTGAGTTAGGCTGGGTTTAATATGAGGTTAGGTTAGTTAGTGTGGTTGTAGGCCTATAACATTATTAAGGCTGAAATATATTTAAAACCTAAATTAAACAAGAACTAGCAAACTCTAAACCTAGGCCTAACAATTAACATGGTCGAGTTAGGCTAACAACTAATAATGCTAGGAATGTAGTTGACTCATTTATAGCTTATTAAATGCTAATTATAACTTTTAAGTCCACTTACCAGAAGATTGGGGTGTACATAAATAGTACTCTTTTAATAAATCGCTGTGAAATAATCACTTGCTGTTACTGAAAAAAGATAAATGAGCCTTAACATCAACGACAACGAATGTCAACAAAACAAAACTATAAACTCACTCACTGGTGTGTTGTTTTGTTTTTAATCAGCTGATTCCACAGAAGACAAAGTAAGTGTAACAGCTGTTAAATAAGGGAGAGCTGGGGTAGTTAGTTATTCTAATATCTTATACAGTATGATGATTTTGATGGAAGAGTTAATACAGAAGGGATATTTTCTTTTCTTTAGATGCAATCAAATAATTCGTTAATTAAATCACTTCAGCACTAGAAATATTCACTTAGGTAAAGCAGCGAATGCACCACTTTCGCTTGTTTAGCCTTTTGCAATATAAATAATATACTTTGGTAAAAAGGCGAATGTGGCATATCCGTTTGTTTACCTGTGAGTAGTTCATATACGACTGTTTAGCGTTGTAAATAGTGAGGCAAGGGCAGATTCGTTAAAATAAACATTGTGATTACTGTTGTTATTATTGGGTCTGCACATTCGTTGTTTTACTGGAGTGTAGATCTCTCTCAGGACTTTCTGTTTAGCACGTTAGCCCAGATTCGAAAATTTTGCACATTCGCTAATTTACCAATGTGGTCACGATAATATACTTCTACAGGTCGTCGTGGATATACATTGCCGAACCCACTGATTATACAAAGGTCTGATTTTGGCAGTTTATTATGTCAGATGAAGATTATAATAGCCGTAGAGCTTTCAATCCCTCATTGCCTAACCTAACTGAAAGTAATATAAGACCAAGGCCTTGTTTTAATGAATTGTCTGCTTCTGATGAAGAGATACATGACAATCTAATCAGGAGAAGGCGCAGACCTATCACAGGACATCAGCCTAGGAGAGTTTTAGCTACACCAGATAATCGTAGGGAAACTACAGCAAGAGGTGATCCAGAAAAGAGTTGGGACGAAGTAGTTGAAAACGAAGATCCTGGATTTCAATACACGTTTGAACATGCGGAACTACCAGGCCCAAAGCATTGCCCCCCTCAAAACTCGAAACCAATAATGTATTTAAAACTTTTCCTTACCACCAATTTGATAACTACATTTTCTACGGAGACAAACAGATATGCTACCAGTTATCTGGAAACTCATTCAGGCTTTTTATCACCACAAAGCAGATTTAAGGAATGGGTTAGCATAAAAATTCCTGAAATGAAGGCTTTTTTGGCCATAATTTTCAATTTGGGGCTCCTTAGAAAACCAACAATAAAAAGTTATTGGAGCACTAAGACATCTCAGTCAACCTCCTGGTTTCGGAAACTAATGAGCCGAAATAGATTTGAAATAATATAGATTTTTTTCCATATCCTTGATGTGTCTAATTTACCAGAACATGGTGAACCCGGGTACAGGCCTTGTGGTCGGTTTCAACCAATTATACATCATGCCAATAGGCTTTTCCGACATTTTTATATCCCCAACCAAGCACTATCTATTGATGAGTCACTAGTGGGCACGAAAAAGCGTATTGGGCTAACACAATACATGCCACAAAAACATCACAGGTGGGGGATAAAAACTATGGGTATTACGCGATGCTATAACTCACTATTGTGTGGCATTTTTCACACTATAAGAGTGCCAAGAATATTGAAGGTACAGAACAGGAACGGGAACATGGCTCAGTTCAAAAAGTTGTCATATAACTAAAGAAACTTTACTAGCACTATAATTGCTTTTTGAAAATAATGTAAAATCAAAATTATTTAGGAATAAGGTCAGCAATAAATTAAGACAAGTATGATTTTAAATGGTGTTTTAATTACAGGTTGATAGACCTAAGTATCATAATGTTAAATGAAAAATGTTTACACAATGTTTAAAATAAATCTTAAATAATAACAACTGGTGAAGTAATATACTTAGAATAGTAAAATAAACCAAGCTTCTGTAGTAGTCATGATGGACACTTGGAATGTACTTCAACAAAGCAAGGTCATCTCGCAGTTTTTCCTTGTTTATTAGTCTTGGTCTGTTGTAAAGTAACGGGAATGATGCATTAAACTGTCTCAAACATTCTTCTTTTGAGAGAGGCCGACCTTTCGATTTTAAGGACACCTCTTCACCAGCTCCAAAATAAGTATTTGTACCTGTTGTTTATTGTGGCAGCTTTTCTATAATTGTATGCACATGTTTTCAGCGACCAAAGAAGAACATAGACTGAAAATCCCTATACCCAATACATTACGGCATTTGAAGCCAACCCACACCCACTCTGGTGAGAAACCGGCCGGGCACCAGCTCGCGGCGAGTATAGATTTTAATTTGCCACGTTTCATTAACACCGTTGGATTAATACAGTTAGAGTTGGGATAAAAAACTTCACAATTTCATAATTTTGTAGTCAATACTATGGCAATGATGATGTAGTAGATAAACATTTTAAAAGTTTATTGCAAGTGTTATAAAATAAATATTAATTAATTAAAAACCAAATTGAGCTTTGGCGATGAACATGAAATAATGAGTCGCCTGCTACTTTTTTTATTTATTGGTCAGGCGAGTTTCGTCTGCGAGAAAGTTTGAGATAGTAAACCAAATTTTACCGTAGAATTTTTTATAAATTTTTGGAGTGAAATTTTCATGCGGCGCAAACACGTGCCCGCTGCCTCGCCTCCATACGCTGCAAATAGGTTAAATGTTTAAATGCTTAACCTGTTTTATACTCAAATCTATAAACATTAGTAACTTATTATGGGAATATATCTAAATTTGATTAAATCAACTAATCGTTGTAGCGGGTTTCAAAAACAACAAGTACATAATAAAATGAAGTATTATATGTATTTAAAGCAATATCCTATAAATTAAACCTTTTACAATACGGAATAACTTAAATGTCTAACTTAAATAGTAAGTTTACTTTTTATGTGATGTTACAGTTTACAATGTTACTGTTTATTTGGTGTTACAGTATATATCAATGAATGATTTCTAACATTCTATACAGGTTACAGTATAGTTTTTACAGTATCTTTATGGTATTTAGTTTATATTCCTTACTTACAATGAAATAAAATGTACACACATTCCAGCGAAGTATATTTTAGTTGATCATTCTTAAAAAAAAACATCCAACTTCCAATAATACAAATTCTATAATCCACCACGTATATATATATGAGTTATTACTTGTATGATATCTTTTTATTTGTAAAAATAACTTAAGAACAAGACTGACAGAATATGAAGTCTACTGTCCAAGGAATGTTACAGCTTTCGTTAAATGATTACGAACTCTCTGTTTATGTAGTTTTTCGTTATACAATTTCGAAAAATGGTGAAGTCTGAGTTTTTGAGACATATTGCCTTAATAAGTAATATGGAATGGTTAGTGTCTGGATCTTGATGTGTAAAATGATTGTCAGTTGTGAAAATTTCCCTACCAATGCAGTGTTGCAATACTTTTGATGTCATAGAATTAATTAAATTTTTCTTTGCAATAAAACTGCTGTCTAAAATTTCAGACCTAATCAATTTTTCACATATCCTGCATACAAAAGAAACCCCATTTGAGGGCTGTAAAAGTCCACCCCTATTCTTACAAGATATCAAAGAATTTCTATTAGTGGCAGTTTCTTTTGTTAATAACAGCTTTAGGCACTCCTCGCAATTAAGTTTTAAACAGATAGATCTTACAAAGTAACCAGAAATATAATCAACAATATTGAATGCCACTACGTCCAAACTAGTAGATAGTTCCTCACTAAAATTACATAGTAGTTTATCGTTCTCTGCCAATTGTGCCTTTTCCTATCCTTCTTGTAACAGACGCCAACCTGGCAACGATGCATTTATATCATCTTCCGGGCTTGTGTATCGACTTACGTTAAACATCACAGTTTTATCGAGAACTAATGTATTCCCTGCTGAACTTTCTGCTAATTCTGTGTGTAGAAGAATTCTTTTAAACGAAGAGGTGAACTCTTGACAGGTTGGATTGTTGTTGTGGCCATTCGAGATCTTATGTAACCAAAAAGTCTTTCGATATGGTCCTGACTGATTTTGTACAGAGGTAGATACTTTAATGGAAAATGGTGGGAGGAATCGCGAACCAAATTCTCATATAACGACAGGGCGCTACTTATACACACCAATAGCCCTAAGAAGCCAGTTCGTCTTTTTGACTGCAATATTGGAATTCTCAATTTGTCATTTAAAGCTAAAATGTACGTTTTAGCGTTGTTAAGCTTTTTAGTTTGAGCTGTAATATTTCCATGGTATAACGCTCTCGTGTTAAAACTTTCTTTCATGCTTTTTGAGTTCATGATATCAAAAACATCATTGAAAACTTGCAAAAATTCAATTGTAGGACCACAATTTTCAAATCCTTCTATTTCATTACACTGCATAAACTTAAGGGAGTCTACAACAGAGATGCTCAGTACCTGTGCCGCTAATCGAACTTTCATTTTTTGTTTATAATAATTAATATGTTCATTAGTAAGCCGGTTTCCAAGATGCAACCCTTCGGTTTTTTGGATGGTGTTTAGGAGCTCTATATAGCGCCATTCAATGGCTTCATTCTTATTGTTGTACAATACTTTGTAATCTCCAAGGGTGTTTCTTACTAATTTTAACATGTGGGCTGGATCTAAGAAAAAACTAATTGGCTCCTTTGTTACTGGGTTTGGAATAATTGTTACTGTACTTGGGGGTTCAAAAGAACACCCCAACTTAGTGGCCATTGCCAAATTACAGGTTGTGCCATCACAGGTCAACGATGCTATCTTTACACCTGCATCGTGCAGTAGTGAGATGCACTGTTTTACATGTTCACTTTGCTGTACTCCACTAATTCCAGTGACAAAAAAAATGGCCTGCAGGAATTTTCCAAGAAGAATTAATAAACACCAAGTAAAACACTAATGCCTCTGTAGCTAGTACAGACGAATCGTCATCTAAAGAGGAACCTACATTCACAGTACCATGAAACTTTTTACCATCCCACGCTAAGTGTGTTTTTTATACACATGGAGTCCATCATCAAAGAACGGACGGCCTGATGCTTAGTGTTACCTGAGTATTCCTTCAGAGCCCTTAACACCTCATGAGAAAAACCAGGCTCCCCTTTAATACTCGAATACCAATTTCTTAATGTGCGTGGGTGCAGCAATTGCGTGTAAAATGTTTTCCGAACGAAAGTGTACGCTCTTGGGGAAAGAAAATTCAGCGTTGTAGCAAATGCTTTCAGTCTGTCATCATAACTTTTTTTTAGACTTGGATTGTCAGTTTTTAAACGAGCTCTATTTATTAAGCATTCAGAAGTTTTTGAAATTGAGCCTAACAAAGACAACGACTCCTCCTGGACATTCAGTTTTTCTCGCAGGACTTTTAAGATTGCTTCTAAATCTGCATTTTTTTTAGACAACCGTCTCTTAATTTGTGAGAGGTTTTTTTACCTTCTTTTTGTAAACATCTACCTTATCTTCAGCTACGCTTCTTTCTTAGTTCCTGTTTCCGTGGCGAGTCTTGAGAACTGGTCGAAGGAATCGATATTTCTTCCTTATCGTTTGGAACTAAGAGGACATCTTCTTACCTGCGATGGCGAAGCGATGGCGGGAAAAAATTGACGATACCACATTCCCTCTCCTTTAATTGGACACGTGTTAAAGTTCGATCAATATCCTCCTCTTTAAAGTGGGTTGAACACAGGCGACTCCATTTGGATGGTTCCCAGTCTTTTCTTTTGATGGCAATGATCCATTTCTTTCTTAGGTCGTTGTTTATTGGAAACCTGAAAATACGAGTGAGTAAATTACCATCACATAATATGGCTATACATTCATTTTTACTGAAGTAATGTAACCATTTACATGGAAAGTAAAAGTATAGCCAAAACACTGTAGACCTCATTGTCATTTAAAAATTATTATTTTAACTTTTTAAATTCCAATAAAGATTGATGCAAAAAAGAACTTTAATTAAATTGTATTAGTTCTAAATTTTTAATTTTTAACAAATTAATAAACTGACGGTAACACATAGAATTTAAAGATATGTCAAACAAAACACAATCACCAATCACATCGCTCTGTGAAGTTTATGTTAAGTTATTCTAGTGAAATATCATCGGCAAATTCTTTAACGCATGAATTGTCGGTACACTAATTGAGGACATTGCCGGAAAAAGGGCACAAAGCTTAAATATGTGTTTTCGGTAAACAGCAAATGAAAATTACTTTTTATTATAGTTTTGTTTGTATTAGCAAATATTCAGTTGCTCTTTTTCTACTTTAAGAACATGTAATCCTGATTTAGTAACCATAGTAACATCACACTATCAAAGATCTTTGTTGGAATGAAAATTAAACTGCCCTCCTAAGCCAAAAGGTCGTATCTCAACAACTTGTAACTTTTGGGAATTGAGGTTTTAGTAAACTCCTATTGTGCACCCACTATTTTATTAAAATTTGAAACTTTTATAACTTTATCATTGAATTAAGAGTGTAGTTTCATTGTATATGCTTGAATTAAATAAATTGGCTATATTTTACAAAATTAATGAGATACGCCCATTTTGCTTACAAAAATATTTTTGAATGAAGTAAGCCTAAAAGCCGTAACTCAATGAAATTTGTATTATTCATTGTTAATTTAACTTATAAAAAATATCAAATGTGTAGTCATAGCATAGCTACATCTACCTACTTGTGTGCAGGTTTACCAAATGGAACAAACATATGTTAATAGTAAAAATGTGTTTAAACTAATACCTACATAACACTTGCAACTTACTATAAAGCCCCGTTTACACTAGCATGTAGCGCTTGCGCAAGTTTTACTTGCATCCTACTTGCAAGAAAACTTGCAAATGTAAACACTAACATGCACAAAAGTTAAACTTGCAGGGCTGACTTGCATGCATTGTTTACTTGCGCGTCAGTTCTACTTGCACGCCGGCTCCACTTGCCTGTGTAAACACGTGACTTGCAGACCACTCCGACTTGTAAGCAAGTAAAGTGATTGTTTAGTCGTGTTCCGGTGTGCTCTGTACATTTGAGTTTAAGGTTAAGTTGTTGTAGTGCTTACTGAGTTGTCATGGCTGATACCAACGAGAACAATGAAAGTGATAAACCCGTGATAGGAAAGGAGACTGTCAAGAAGGAAGGAAAAAAGGTAAAAAAGTATGATAAATGGAACATAAACAACATTGAAACTTTTTTGGAACTGTATGAGGGATACCCTTGTTTATGGGATTATAAATTGGCGGAATATAAAGATAGAAATCTTAAAGAAGACGGCTGGTTACAGATTGTAAAAGGAATGAATATGCCAAACTTTACTGTTAAAGATGCTAAAGAAAAGATGCGAAGCCTGAGGAATACATATTCAAACGAGCTAGTAAAAATAACAAAAAGCAAGTCTTCAGGAAGTGGTTTAGATGACGTATACACACCGACACTGAGGTGGTTTCCAACAATGGACCGCATATTAGGAGCAGTTGTGAAGACAAGAGAGAGCCAAGTAATTGGAATTCCAAATGAAGATGGTAATAAGGTAGGCATTAAGTTTTGTAATGTAAGGTAACTTAAGCCTAAATAACAACATAATGTAAAACGGTTTTTTCCATTAACGTTTATTTAATCAATGTTCAAAATGAAACACATTATACATACAGTTACAGTTACATTATACATGTATTGATGGTACCATTAAATGCCAATTTGGCTGAATTAGCCCAAATTGATTGTCAAACACTTAAATGTTCCTGATTTTGGACGAACTGAAATTGCCATGGTACACTACCTTCTCCCATGAACCAATCTGCTAACTCATCCCTCACCATCTTCGCCCTTTTTGTAGGATTACGCAAGTGTCCAAAATTTCTAACTTTCAGTAAACCTTCTGCTCTCACGTTTTTGTGCCAGTCACCTTCAATTATTTCACCAGTTTCAATATCTTCAACGTCAACACAACCTCTGTAAAAATAAACCCCTGGGCTTGTAATACGTAGCCAATTATGCAATGCAATCGTTGCTTTAACAATGCTGTCAACCTTTTCAGGTGATAAGGGAATAGGCTTTTCAAATATACGAAATCTTGATGCCAGTAATCCAAAAGCATTCTCTACAATTCGACGAGCTCTAGACAGTCTGTAGTTGAACACTTTTTGCTTTAAAGTTAAGGGCCCTGCCCTTTTAGTGTAAGGTTTAAGTAAATATTCCCTTAAAGGAAATGCATCATCTGCAACGAACAAAGCGTTTCAGGCAGGTTTAATGTGTTATTATCTATAGCCTGTTGCAACTTACTATTTGCCAACACTCCGCCATCGGATGCTCGGCCATTGCTCCCTATGTCAACGTACGTAAAACAATAGGCATCATCGACCACACCAAGAAGTATAGTACTGAAATTTCCTTTATAATTGTAGTAATCTGACCCGGATTCATTTGGACAACGTATTTGAATATGTTTTCCATCGATGCTACCACAACATCTAGGAAAGTTCCATCGTGTTGAAAAACCGCTCATTATGTCTTCCCATCCGGCTTCCGTCATTGGCATCTACAAAAAATAAATATTGTCATGTCGTAACACATATAAAATATCAGAATATGTTTTACTTTTAACAGAAACAATTTTCATTAAGTTACACCTTTTTTTCCCCACAGGACCAACGAAACGAAGAATCCCAAGATATTGATGCTGAGAGTGACGAACACCAAACACCCCGTATCAAGAGAAAGATTACAACTGACCACCAAACTGTTATTCCTCCCAAGATTAGAACTGCATTTAAAACAAAAACAGATGAGAGAGTACAGAAAATTGAATCTTCCATTATAACACTAAAAGAGATATCAGATAAGGCATTTGAACCACGGAATGTACAGATGACAGAAAGCAATGAGTTCGATTTATTCGGCCAATTTGTTGCTTCCCAGTTGAAAAATTGCCTGAGTCATCCGCTTTACTTGCCATGCAACACATTCAAACCCATTTGTTTGAATTAAGAATGAAAAGAAACATACAACCTGCCCAACATAATAACGTACAAAGTCCGTCCCAAAATTTATTATCTCCATCTCCAAACTACTCATCTCATTCCAATATTGAGTATTCACGTGTTGGCCCAAGTGAGGATAGTGCAGCCTCTCCCTTGTATCATAATATGGACACGTCGGCTCAAATAGTGCAGGATAACAACTTATTGTCAATGGCTATAAACAGTATTTTAAATGAAGGCGATGGGGAAGAAACCGACGACATCTAAGAAAAGTTCAAAGACATTTTCAATACCTAATTTTTGGTCTCTATGACACTAACATTTTTTACCAATTTCCAATCTACTGCTAATCAATATTTCCTTTGACTATTGTATAATAAATTTATTATCATTGAACTTGTGTTTAAATGAAGTACACATATCCTCAAAAAACATTTTATTAATAGCTAGGAAAATCTCTTACCTGCACAAATTCCTGCAATGCTTCATATATAGCAGCACAAACATCAGGAATGAATTTTGAAATAGTGCATTTTGGTACTCGATAAAAATACTGTAGGGAAGCAAAGGAATCTCCAGTAGCCAAAAATCTTAACGTAATTTGTAACTTAATTTTTGCTGGTAGGGCTACCCTCATCTTTGTATCCTTTTTCTGTATGCACTCTTTCACATGGTCTAGCAATTCGTCAAATTTATTTTTTGAGAGACGGAGGATGTTCCTAAAGCTATCTTGGTCTTCTCTCGCCAATTCATCTAATAGTTTTGATCCTCTTAGTTGCAGCCTTCTTGAAACCCATCTTCTTTCCCAGCATGACCTTTTTTTTCTTCTCTTTATATTTAATAGTAATTCATTTGCTTCTACAAAAAGCTCATCACGTAACACACTAACTGCATCTCTCACTACAGCCCTAACGTCCTCTATAACATCCGACATTCCGCATCACATGTAGCACTGCACTGACTGGAATTGAGGCTAGTTCCACTTGCAGTAGGTGTAAACCTTGACTTGCATGCAAGTACAGCTTGCATTAACTTGCACGTCCTACTTGCGCAAGCGCTACATGCTAGTGTAAACGGGGCTTTAATTTGTAAAACATTACAAGAAAAATACCAGGTTAAATGACAATGCTTGATATCTGAAAATATATAATGAGACTTTATTTACATCTTAATACAGAAAATAATCATTTGTACAACTAAAAAAGGACAAACAATTTTGTATACCACTCATTGGTTTTTTAGCACTGAGGGATATTCTCACAAAATTTAAGTCTATTTTTTCAATAATACCTCCTAAGTATTTTAGGATATTGGTTTTCTTTTCAACAGGTATTCCATTGAATTTAGTTTTACTTGTTGGCCCTAGAAACACCTGAGCTTTTTTTATTTTCGATCCGAGAAAGTCTAGCACAATGAATTCATCTTCTGCAAAATCATTTTTGTACTTCATGGTTTTCAGCCCTCTTGTGAACACTACCTCAACCATATTGTGAAGTTATGGCCTAGGCTTTATATTCCCTAACTTGTAATTTTAAGAATAATCTTGCCAAGAAAAAAAGTTATTCAAGTCCATTTGGAATGCTTCTGTTTTTGGAGAGGTATTCTTAACGGCAGTCACAAAGTCTTGAAAGTCGTACTTATTTCTGTTTTATTTTAGATTTTGATTATATCAATTTTCTCAGAATTAAATTCTCTACAATTAATGTCTGTTGATTTTATGTAGTCTATTTATTACCAATTTTAACAAAGTTATTGTACATCAAACTTAAAAAAACATTGTTTCGTGCCCCAATGTTTTGCATTTAACCCTGAATCCCTCAAAAACTACTACAGGTACAGTTCTGAAACCTATTTTATTAGCTTTATCAGGTAAAAATACATAAGAATCCACGATACTTCTTACTTAATTAACCTTTCCAAAAGTTCAGTATGGCTTTATTTTACTCTTTACCCAGGAATTCAGGCGAAATCTTTCGCTAGCTGTAACTCGCTAACGAAGCGTTTTCGGACCTATGTTTATATAACATTTTTTCATTATTTTTACTAGTACAATGTGCTGTAGAAGTGGGGGGAGAACTTCATGAATCACCCTGTATATTACATCATCCAGGTTCTCTTCTTTGTCTTTGTCAACCATATACTGAGTACGTGACTTTTCGGCTCTGTCTTTATGATTTTTCCAAGTTTTACATATTTCACACGATTGGTCAAGGTTTTCTTTTGAGTGTATATTGCTATGCATCTCAAACTCTTCATAAGTCTCGCATTGCTCATGGCCTAGCTTGACAATAGAAATATTCATACGTTTTGCAACTTTTCTGTATTTCTCATAAGAACAGATATTTCCGTACTTTGATTTAAAATCATTGTGCATCAAAGTAAAAGATAGATCACTTGCGAGATACAGTCGGTTAGGGGCATGTTCCCGTCTATAGTGTGATATGGTTGGATGAAAAGAATTTATGTGATTGCGAATTGGCTCATCATCTATTTTATTATGAGGTGGCGCCAAGCATCTCTTGTCTTTAGCTGGAATAACTGAGTGTTTAGAGCTACTTAAAACATTTCTTAAGACCTTGTCATTAGTCTTCTCATACCCTAGTGTGGTAAGAAAAAATGTTTTGCAGACAGTTTGAGCTGTCCCATTGCTGCCTTTTAGTGAATATTTGAATGATCGATTTCTTCTAAATTTGCTCTCAATATGTACAGTTCTTTGCTTCACGGGTACATCTGACACATGGTGAAGCATAAAGCTCTTTCTGGCAGCTGAATCATCAATTTTCCAATATTCTTCATTAATAAATGCTCTTCGGTCAGTGGGTATTTTTGTTTCGCATTTTAGCGCACATGCATTTCCGCAGCCAGATTTAACAGCATGTTTTTGAACGACTAAATCAAACTTTAACTTTTTCCTTTCGATAAGAGACATGTTGTATTTTTTTCTTTTCTTAATGGTACCCTTTTTTTGTATATTCAGAGTCATTTTACTGGCCATCAGTGATATTTATGTTAAGACTAGCTCTGTCTGGTTCTACATTGTTTTCAATTTCAGGCAACTCTGGCATTTCTGCTACAATTTCCACATTAGGAAGGTCAGTTTTCATTCGTTGAAGTTCAAATAGGACTGCTTCATTATTAACATAATTTACATTTGAAAAGTTATCTACACCTACCGGCGTTTCCTCATCTTCTGATGTGCTGTCACTGTCGGGAATATAGTCAGGGTCATTTCTGGTTGATTCCTTGGCTTTCAAAATATCACTTGTTCTTGTTTCAGAAAACAACTGTTTGGTTGTTTTGTTTAACGCAGCCATCAGCATCCGTTGACCACGAGAACCATCCATGATTCTGAAAAATAAAACACTGATTGTAATGTGCTTGAAGTTTTGTGCTATTTAGATGTGTAGGGTCTACTCTAAATAATAATAATAATAATAATATTTTATTGCCATACAAAATTTTTACATTCATCGACAAAGTCAAAGTACAGCCAGTAGCCAAGTCAAACTTAGTTTACTAATCAAAATGTTAGTGTATATAAACTAATTTACCATAAACTATTACAAAACAAAAAATTACATAAAGTATTTTTGGTTAAAAACCAATACAAGGTACAGCAAAAAATTCTTCAATTGAATAAAAAGGATTGGCTAGAAGCCAACTATAGAGCCTATTACAAAAAACATTTCTTGAATATTTATTTACTAACTGAGACAACTTATTATAAATTTTCAATGATAAAACCTGGTGACTATTAACTGATTTATCTAGCCTACAGAAATTAATTGTAGTAAGCCTACTTGCCTTACTCCTCGTATTATAATTGTGACTGGCATACTTTATAGTACTAGGGTTGCGAAAGGTATACAAAACCAAGTCATACACAAACAAATTAATAATAGTTTGAATTTTTGACTTAATAAATAATGGTCTACAATGTTCTAAAAAATTGGCACCACAAATGATTCTGATAACTTTTTTTTGCAAAATTAATATTTCATTTATCCTGCTGCAGTTTCCGTAAAATATTAAACCGTATCTAAGAATTGACTGAAAGTAAGAAAAATACGCGGATCTAATATAATTTTGTTCAATACGGCTAGTAAGCCTTTTCATTAAGAAGATAACCCTAGACAATTTTGAGCTAATATAATCAATGTGAGGTCCCCAAGATAGATTTTTATCAATTTGTACTCCCAAAAACTTTACTTGATTAGAAAATTGATCAAAATTGGTATTAATATTAATATCAAAAGGTCTTAAAGTAAAAATTATGTTTTGGGTTTTTTCTTCATTCAAAAGAAAACCGTTTGCCTTAAACCAACCCGATGCCCTATCTAAAGCACTTTGTGCCAAGACATTAAGAGTATCGATATTTGAATTGATGTTAACAAATGTTGTATCGTCTGCATACAGGATTGTTTTACAATTTATAAAAGCTGGTAGGTCATTAATAGAAATTAAAAAGAGCAAAGGACCTAAAACCGATCCCTGAGGGACACTATATTTAACTGAAACCTCCTTTGACCAATCGCCATTTACTAAAACCTTCTGCTTACGCTCAAAAAGGTATGATCTAAAAAATTCCATCTGCAAATTAAGAACTCCATAGTATTTCAATTTGAACAATAATTCTGAGTGATTCACACAGTCAAAGGCTTTGCTCAAGTCACAAAGAGTAGCCCGAGCAAAACCCTTACTTTCAAACGCTAGTAGCACTTCATGCACCAGCTTATCTATGGCATCTACTGTGGACTTACCTTTTCTAAAACCAAACTGAGGAAGACTTAAAAGATTGTTTTTTTTTTCAAAATAACTACTTAACTGATCAAAAACTAATAGTTCAAATACTTTGGATATTACAGGAATAACTGAAATTGGCCTGTAGCTCTCAGGTTTTTCCTTTGATCCTTTTTTAAACACTGGACTAATCCTTGAAATTTTTAATTCATTAGGAAATATTCCTTCTGAGAGACAAAGGTTAAAGCAGCAGGATAACGGTATAGATAGGTTATAAATGATTTTCTTTAACAAATTATTAGACATTAGGTATATATCATTACAATCAGAGTTTTTTAAACGCTTAGTTGCTTCAATTACATCGAGTGGTGTTATAGTATTCCATGTGAATTGTACATTCGGGACAGGTATACCAGTGGATGCAAGCAACTGCTCAGAGCTAGTAGGAGGAAAGCCTATGCTGTTTTTAATGGTCTCAACCGAATTAAGGAAACAATTATTAAAAGTATCGGGGCATATTAATGAATTTTTAAGACTTACATTGCTATCACTATTATTGCTTTTAATAATATTCCATGCTGTTCTACACTTGTTACTACTCCCTTCTATGACACTTGTGTTATATTTAATTTTGGCTTCTTTAATGCTTATTCTGTAATGGTGCTTTAAGTCATTGTATGTCTGTTTGATTGCATGGGAATTCCTGATGTTATTTTTTACTAAACTGTCTAAGAAAATTAATCTATTTTTCATGACAGCTAATTCATTATTGAACCAAAGGTTATTACTTCTTTTATAATTATTGGTATTTACTTTTACTGGTTTAGAGAGATAGTTAATGTTATTTGTTAATATATTTAAAATTATGGAACAGACATTCTGAGCGTCACAAACATTAGGGCTCATAATATTATTCCAATCATAGCACCCCAATCTGTCTGCCAACTCGCATATTTTTTGTTTTGGCAAGATAATTTTAAAAAGAGGCATACTACACGATACGTTAGATTGATTAGGATTGATATTCATTTTAAGTGTAAGACCACAGTGGTCTGAAAACGGAAAATTAAAAATACTACAACTAAGATTATTATTTTTATGGGAATTTACAAGAATATTGTCTAAACAGTTATTTCCTCGGGTAGGCTGACTATTTAGGTGATAAAAGTTATACTGTCGCAAAAGATTAAGAAATTGCTTAGAAAAATTACTACCCTTAGTTACATCAAAATTACAATTAAAATCACCCCCAATCACAGTTGTGTAATTAGACCATTTTATAAAGAATTGCAGTAATTCCTCAAAAGAATCAAGAAAGATATGTGGGTTACCTGATGGAGAGTGATAAACATTTACAACAATCAATTTCAGATTATCGATAAAGATAGCAGCCACCTCCAAATCCAACTCAGAACAAAATTGCTTTACGTCACATTTTCTTACATTAAAATTTGCATGTGTAAAAATTAGAGAACCGCCTCTAATATGGTCAGTTCTACAGTATGCGCTTTTACAAAGATAACCATCAGGCAGAACTGAGAAAATTTCTTCTTCTTTAAGCCAGTGCTCAGATAAACCAATTACGTTTATATTGTTAGTTGTTAAAAAAGATTCTAAGATTAAATTTTTGTTGTTAAGCCCTTGGATGTTTAAAAATAAAAAATATAGTGTCATGTCCTCAGTCGTATTTGCCGATGGCAGTCCCTGTATTGCAGGCTTACTACTTTTGATTGGATTAAATACCCTGCTTACCTATGGTTAATGGCAGAGACATACTTGAATGATTAAGTTGGACAATATTATCTACACTACATTCTTCTACTTCTATTACACACTCATTTACACTGGACTGACTTTCAACACTGCACAGGACACTTGGACACTGGTATGAAGACTGTAGAGATGTTGGTTCACAGACGATGGGGCTGACAGGACAGGGAGTAGATGTGTTAGTGCCCGTCATCAGCACCCGCTCCCGTGAATCACCAGCTGGTAACTGAGATGCAATTAGGCTCTTCAGGGTCTCCACGAATTTATCATGCGCAAGTCCCCTCCATAGACTTCTTCTTGCCTGTTGATCGTACGTGATAATTTTCACATTGGCCCCAGTTACTTTGTGAAATTTTATGATATTTGTAATGAAATGTTGTGGTTCAATAAGGTCACGGACACACCCCATCGCAGAGCAGATCAGAGTAGATAACCCACTGGATTTGAAATCGTTTTGAAGTTGATCAAAAGCCGCATCATAGTCAGCCAACGTGGGCTTGCCAAAGTATCTGCTTTTCGTTACTAAGCTGTAAATAGTAGGTCCATTTATAGGATTTTGCCTGGCCAAATTGTTGTATATGAGGTCAGAAATTTGCGGACGTCCAAATTTCTTCCTAAAAGCCACAGCCACTCCGGCAGACATATGTTTTGGGTCTTGAAAGTCTGATGATATGGTGTGAGCAAATGCAGTGGATTTAGTGTCCGTGACTTCCCCAAAAACAACCCTCATGTCAGATTCCACAACAGTTATTCCACTTGTTTTTGGTAATAAAGGTGAGCAAGTAGAGTTTAAGGTAGATTGACTTTTTCTGCTAGTTGTGGTAATGATTTTAACTATCATTTCGGCTACTCTTAATTTTCCTCTCTTGTTCAGGTGTAAGCCGTGATTAGTAAAGAGGTGGCGAGGTAGATGATGAAGCGGAAGAACAAGACAGTTGTTCTTGGCAGCAATAACTTCAATTTCCCTATTAATTTTGGAAATTTTTAAATCTAAATTTAAATTAGGCTGGTCGTGCCTCATTGGCAGCGTCGCAAGAATCAGGTTTAAGTTATTTGATTTTGTTAGAAACTCCTGAACCTCATTCAGGAAACGTTCTGTGCCCATAGCCTCCATATTGTTTGTTCCAGCTATGATAAGGACACTGTCTTCTTTTGTTAAGTCTTTACTCAGATCCATGAAATCCTCCACCACGCCACCAAATCTTGCTCCTGGCCGAACACAAGAGAATGCATTCACTGAAGATCTTTGCTCAACCAAGTGACCTAGATTTTTTCCGTGACTATCAGCCAGTATGAGAAGTCGGTTTTTAAATGAGTCAGCTGACAAGGATGTGGATTTGGTTTTATGAGGTCCAATTTTTGATGGTGTCATCCATGTATTAGTGTTGGTACATACCTTTAATGAAGGAAGACAGTGCATACAACCTTTAGTTTTGTTTCTGAGGTCTTGGATTTCACCCTCTAGCCCTTTGTAATCATTTTGTAAACAAATAATTACACTGTTAAGATTTAAAATTTCACTTTTAGCACTGTTCAACTCCTGTAAAAGTATTTGTTTTTGAAAGTCTGATGTAACATTATTTGGCAAATCACAGTTGTTCGTTCCAGGATTAACTCTTTCTTCCAATAAATTTGTTTTTCCCAACTGACTGCGCTCTTCAATTAAACTTTTTTCCAAGCTGATACATCTATCTGTTAGTGCTTGCAATTGATAATTTAAATCTATGTCCTGTGTAGTATTGACACCTGCATCACTCTTGGTTACATCTTGAAATGAGGTAGGAGTACATTTTTTCATCAAAGGGGTTGATGGGATTTCCTCCACATTACTTATTTTAGACATATTAAAACAGTTATTTTGGGATTTCCTTGAGGGTTTTATTTTGTTTTTACTTTTAAATTCTTCTTCAATTTCATTTATTGCTATTTTGAGGTCCTCACTCATTTTCTTAACACCTAGAAGTTTATTTTTGTGCTCAATATAGCTACTCAGTTCACTATATCTACACTTTCCTCGTTCCTTTGATCCATAGAATACTACATTATATATTTGAGATTTCCCTTTATTTTCTATCCCATCAATGATTGCTGGCCAAGACGGATGACCCCTTAGCTTAGCAATAACAAGGTCACCTACTTGATACTTTGAGGTCATTATTATTATTATTTATTCAGACCAAATATCAATTGAACCAGAACATTAAATAATCCAACAGAAAAAATATTGAATTTCTTTTTTTTATATAAAGAAGTATTTTACAAGAAAGTATTTTATGCAATAGTAGGTTTAACTTATATATACAACAATATAGAAATAACTTATTTAGTAAAATAAATAGTACAAACAGTCACAGCTATAAAAAATAAATAATTAAAATTAAAATGTTCAAATATTAGTCAGTCAATTCAATTATTATTAGTTTGGAGTCTCTATTTATATACAATCAAGTTTGACAGATGGGAGTTAACAGTTACACAATTGTCCACTCAAGAGCAGTGCAAAGGTCAAGCAAGATTCCTGCCAGCTAGACTCTCCTTATCAGTATTGCTGATAAAGATCCCTCTTATCTCAAGTGAACAATCTTGTCCCAATTGGAAATTAAAATAGTTTTTTATGATAACCTTTTCACTTTTACTATTTATGTTAAAAATGTCACTTGATACAGAAATAAGCCGACTTTCTTCACATATTGGTGTAAAATAATTATATAATTTCTTTAAAAAACCACACAAATTTCAACTCGTTGCCTTAGAATGACAAGGTTCCAACTAACACCAACCTTGTTTAGAGAAAACAGCAGTTAAAGTTTTGATTTGTTACTGTGCAACTATTAACAACAATAACCTAATTATTTTTTGGCACGTTTTCTACAGGTGTTATATAGTTTTATTGTGTATGTTTTTTCTTATTTTGTTTCATAGCAACCGAGTTATAAAATAATAAAAATGCAGATGGAACCTTGTCACTCACAAGTTTTCTGATTTTGTGAGTGAAAAGGTTCCAACTGCCACATGGAACCCTGTTTTACCAACATTATATTTTCCTAGGTATTACTGGATTATAATAATAACACACGAAAATAGTTAGTAGAATATTAAGTTTTAATTATATTGTTAAATATTGACAAACAAGTAATGGAGTGTGACCATAAGTTATAAATAAAAAATAAATTTTAGTTTTTGTCCGTAGCTAAAGTTTATATTTTTAGAATAATGGAGTAAAAATCACGGTCTTTGACTGACATGAACTTGAACATTTCTTTGATGTCCTTGATTTTATCATTCGAAAGGGTTGGTTTACACTGCAAGGCATTTGGGGCGATCATTTTCCAAACTGGCGTGAAGCCTGAGTCTGAAGTCTTCGCTTTTGATGAACATTTTCTTGATTTTGTTGTCATAAAATGCAAATTGACCACAGTTAAGCTTGCTTCTGCAAATGAAGTTTTATATGATACTTCATGGAAAGCTTGGCTAAATTCTGTGAAAGAAACTTGAAAAAAACGGTATCAGTTTGAAGTTTAGTGATTTTGATGCCAAACCGAAGTCAAAAAAGTCATTTTCACCCATCTGTAGAACCCTAAGTGGATGTGAAAGCTTTAAACTTTTCAAAATTCTCACTAACCCAATAGGGGAGTAAAACTCATTGCTTTTCATGCCTTTCTCAATAATACTGTGGGCATTATCCACCTCCTGGATACAGGAATGGCCTGGTACAGAATATTTCATAGTTACTTTCTGTACATACGTGTGATGATGTAGAAAATTTTGCACTACACATGATATGAACGAGTTCCTATTTTGGGGAACACATGAATCACTCCATAAAATTAATTCAGTGAACTCGTGCTCTTCAGCTACTCTATTCAATATTTTATATAGAGCACTTGCTAGGTCATTCCCACTTCGGCCTGATATGGCCTCGGTCCACAAAGCACAGTAGATGGTTTTACTCTGGGAGAAATGTGCCGTCAAATTGTAAGTATTTAATTTCCTTCTATAAAAAAAAGAACTAATTTCCGCTCTAGGGCAGGCAATTACATTTTGTAGATCAAAACACAAAACAGGTATTGCTGGATTGTCTCTGTCTTGTATCCTATTTTCGCGCATAGCTTGTTTTTTTCTGTAATATGTTTACCATATTTTTCTCTAAGTTTCTCATTAAGGGTGTTCTGTGATTCTGCCATTTTGAATTCTTCACAGACATCACATCTGTCTGATTTCCTTATGTGGAAATCAAGATTGTACTCAGTCACAAAAATATGCCTGTACATAGACAACTTCACTGGTTCCAAACCATCATCTTGACACTTTTCCTTATATAAGTTGTACATCTTAGTCAAGGTCAGATTGGAGTCTAAATATTTACGTTCAGTGGTTGACCTACAGTAATGTGACTCCACTGCTGGGAAAGAGCTAATATGGTCTTTAACTCCTTTTCTTTGTTCTTCACTTAAGCGCCTACTGCTGTTAGAACTCTTTCCCCGCCCATCTTGTTTGGGTGTACTCGTCAACTCATCCTTATTTTTATGAACATTATAGACAGGTTTTTGTGAGATGCTGAGAGTACCCAAGTAAAACTTCTTGCACACTTTTATTTTGTTACTTCCCACATTAAAAAAATGTTTGAATGAAAACTTTTTGTAAGAATTTACATCTTTAGTCATTATATTAATAAATGCAACAAACAGAAACAGACTAGCTAAGTAAATAACTAACCTCACTGTGCTCACAGTCACACTAAGTTAACATCAGCTATTTCCCACCAAAAAGGATCAGCTGATTGCTAACAATACATACAACTGGTGTTGTCAGTTGGAACCTTGTCTCACCAAAGAGGAGACATGTCGATTATTTATAAGAATACAAGGTTCCATCTGACAGTTGGAACCTTGTCATTCTATATTAATTCAAATTTACCTTGCAGTTGGAACTTTGGCATTTTACTAACTCAGGAATTCACCACCAGAATGCGCTAAAATTTGGTACAATAATAGAGGAGCTCAGATGGAACCTTTTCATGCTAATAACTAAAAATACCCCATTTTGTTAGTTGGAACCTTGTCATTCTAAGGTCACGAACTGTATTACAGGAGCAAACTCTTAACTGTTATCACTGTAAACTTGTCTGATAGTTTTTTCAGAGAGAAGAGAAAATGGGGGTCTACCAATGCCCATGTTAATCAGTATACTTTCAGGCATTTCAGTTTGGGAAATATTGAAATACACTATTTTATTATGCGTGTAATAATATACAAATTTATAGTTTTGTCTGTTAATATCAATTTAATTAAATTCATAGCTATAAAAATTGTGAACTTAATGTAACTTCACGCCAAGGCTAATTTGTTAAATAATATAAGTATAAAACCCAGATAATAAAGTGAGATGATAACTCTCGGTGCGGCTGCAGTGTAATAAGCGGCCACCAGTCGAATATCAGTATATCGAATACTCATATCGATATTTGTGATTATCTACCGAAACCAAAATGTTCAACCGATAATTACATAATAGCTATTTCAATTCACATTACAGTTCAACAGTTAATCTGAAAACGTAACAACTAAATGAGACACAGAAAACTATCTAGGCTATGTATATTGATAAAATGTAAGAAACTAAATATCGTTACATTTAGTCATTTTTAATTATTTTGAAATATTTCAAACTTCTCTAACAGCTTGAGACAAAACAAACATGTACAAGTGTTGTATTTAATAGTGTTGATATTTATTATCGATATGAATATTCGACTGGTAGCCGCTTATTATACTGCAGGTCTCAGTGTAATATCTTAATTGTTCTTATAAGTTCTCAATTGCATTTATTCAATAATTATAAATTAATCATTCTTACAACCAGTTAAAAATGCAATGTAATGTCTCATCTATACTTTAAACCAAGCATTTGTTTTATAGAAGGAGGTTTGAATTTGTTCCAGTAACCATAGCCATTGTTGTATTAGAATGTATGTTTAAAATAATTATTTGATTATAATATAGTTTTGTACAGGGAAAAATCATTCATCAATTATACACTACCGATTTGGAAAATAACGTTTTGAAAATATCTACTGCTGAATTAGTTCATAGAGGTTATGATGGCCATTTCCAAATAAACAAACTAATATTGGTTCATTATTATACTATTAATCAATTCGTACTTACCTCAGTTCAAAAGTTGATTATTTCAAATGATGTTTGTAAACTAGGACCAGTTAATACACAACAAACAATTAAGAAATCAGCTCGAAACCATTACAAACAAACCACAGTTGATATTCAGTCTGATTCTGATGTTTGATAGAGGGCCACTACCAGCTGTGAAGTAAATGTGTGAATAAAAAATTACCATCGGCCATCGACGGATACCTTTGGCAACGTTGTACGAAGCACATAACTTGTCAACACAGTCTACACCAGACTTTGTGTTATTGTAGTGCAAGACAATTTCAGGCTTATTTGTGTGAGCATGAATTTTCGTCACTGAAATGTAAGCTTGATATCAACAAAACATTTTTTTTGTACATATGATACCATTGTTGAATTTTCACATTACACGAAATAGCTTGACTGCAAAGGTCTTCCTTTTGTACATGTCAGCTCAGAAGGAATACCAGGCCGGTTTTTTTAATCTTACTAACAAATGATAATTTGTTTCTTTCAAATGGTCAACAAGGCTTATCGAACTGAACCAATTATCGGCAGTAATGTTCCTGCCGCTGTTATGTATTGGTTCAACCAATCGCTTAACAACATCGTCCGACTTATTGCTAACCCAGAAAGGGCCGTCTGGCTGTTTAGCACAGTACACTTCAAGATTGCTAGTGTAACATTTTTTAGTGTCACAAAGAGCAAAGATTTTGATACCATATTTAGCTGGTTTTGAAGGAATATACTGTTTAAAGTGGCAACCACCACGAAAGGCTTCCAGTTTTTTCATTGATAGTTACATTTTCTCCGTGAGAGTAACATTTTTTACAGTTACCTACGAAGTCTGTAAATATCTCTCTGATAGCGGCTAAGTTATCAATCTCTTTACACTCGTCTCGAGTACTTCTATTATCAAATCTTAAGCATCTTAGGAGAAATTTAAACCGTCTGAGACTAAACGTCATTCTGCATTTTCCTATGCCGAAACCATCGGTAGAAAATATCTCATCCAGACTTTGCCTGTTTGACTTAAAAACTCCTAAAAGGTAAAGTATGCCTATGAACGCTTTTATTTCGATCAAGTCAGTGGTTTTGGCATCACGAAGTCTAGTGTACTTTAGCTGTACAAGGGTAATATACTGATTTGTATGCAAGACAATTTTTTCTAACATTGAATCTGTGAAAAAGTTGGACCAACAATCTAATTCGGATTTGTTTTGACGTGCAGGCCCAATCACGCCAGGCAGACGTCGCAAAATGTTTTGTGGCTGTGTTCTTTGATTGTACTGCCTAGGTCTTAAGAACCACTTAATTGTATCATTCTTACCCCATTTAGCTGTCAAAAACAAGTTGTCTTGTGCATCTTCTTCGCGTACCTGACGTTGTAGAGGTGGTGGCTGGTTGACCACCTGCGCCTGTGGTTCATCTAACATCATTAGTTCGTCATCAGCACTCTGTTCTGTATCGGAGTTTACTTCTCTTTCTTCAACCGAGGCGATGGACAGTTTTCCAGACCGTCATCGGTTTCTAAGTTCAAACTACGTTTTTAAATATTTTTAACTAAAAAGCGCAACAGAAACGATCGCACTGCATCACAATGATACTGTAAATATGATACGTGAACGGTCGCACTGCATCAAATTGATACCGTAAATCTGAAACGGGAATGGTTGCACTGTATCTAATTGATACAGCTCCGTAAACACGCTCTGTTCAAGGTCAGGCGTAGTACTCCTGCCAGTTCAGGGATGAGGAGAGAGAAGCCCATTAGGAAGGGGATGGCAGTATGCGCGCGCATCGTGAAATAGCACGGAGGAGAACGTGCATGTGTATCAAATTGATACAGTGCGATCGATGGAGGGTTAAAAAAGCATTTTTACAGACTTCAACTTTTCTTCCTTCAAATAAAACATAATAATGGACAGTAAATGCTCTACGAGATGGACTTCCACTCTTTTTTGTACTCCTAACAGTTTTAGTAATGTCTATTAGACCAAACAAGTAAGCGTTTTGAATGTTATAGTTTCCTATAGAATTAAACTCTTCAAACAAGAAATCACGGGTTTCTTGATCAATTTTCGAAAAGCATTTTTTTTACATTGACAGTCAGGGCCTGATTTTCTTGGTGATTTTGGTGTTGCTTTCCCCCTGTAAGACAAATAACTTTTACCTAAATTTCTTAAAATTTGGCTTTTAAAATGTTTGTTGATTCATCGTTTCACTTTTCTGCCCTTTTTGTGAGATGTCTGATCTTCATCCATAGATTTACCTCGTTCAGAAATGCCTCAAGGTCCTGCTTGAATAACTTGCTGGCTACTTGCTGGACGAGAAATAGGTGGCTGTTCAAGAGAGGGTGATGCTTCAACTGCATAAATGTCACACGATCGATTAGTCATAGGCTTTTTTGTAGTGGTAGATGGACCAGAGTCCATTCTTCTTCTTTGTTTATTTTCAATCAATTTCTGAAACAAACAAAAGAGTGTTACATTCTAAATATTTAAACACAGTATGATCTTGAACTAAATATAGTCCGAGATTTCCCCTACGATCTCCAAAAGGGAAAGAATGACCCCCCTTTTAACAAACAACGTGGTTAGGGTCTTTGAAAACTCCTCTAAAAGGGGATCACTACACCCTTTAATGACAGCTGCCTTCTTATTTTTAAACTATGGTTTATGGTTTTTAATGTGATTTATGCTTATAAGTTCAGATCAATAGTCAATAACTATGATTAATCTAAACGAAGGATTAATATTCTGTTGTGTAACATGTAATAAATTGACATCACTTATTGTTTATATGTCATATATGAGTATAAAGTGGGTTATGCTTACAAGTTGAGAACCATAACAACTATGATTAATTTAAACAAAGGATTAATATTCTGTAATGTATCATTTCCAATATTAACATCACTTATTGTTTAGATGTCATGCGAGAGTATACATTGGTTAATGCTTACCAGTTGAGATCACTAATTGTTTACATGTCGTGTGTGTATATAGTGGTTTATGTCTAAAAGTTGTGATTCACAGTCAACAACAAACTATAATTAGTAATATTCTTTTGTGTATTATATGATATTTTGACATCAAATATTGTTAGATATCATGTGTTAGGTATACAGATGTTAAAGCTTACAAGTTGAGATTCATGGTAAACAACTATGTTTAATTTAAACTAAGGATTAAATACTTTATTGTTTAACATGTAATAAAATGACATCACTTATTGTTAGGATGTCATGTGTGAGTATACATTGATTTATGCTTACAAGTTGAGATCCATAGTCGACAACTATGATTAATTTAAAAGAAAGTATTAATATTCTGTTATGTATTATGTACTTTATTGACACCTCTTATGGTTTAGATGGCATATGCGACTAAACAGTGGTGTATGCTTACAAGTTGATCCACAGTCATAACTGAATCGCTTCATGCAAAAAGGGCTTAGTCAGCCAATTCTACTTTTGAGTAATTCAATAAAAACATTTTTTTTATAAACCTCTTATTATTTTATATGAATACGCACCTTTCAACAGTACTAGTGAGGGAAACTAAAATTGTTATTTTCATAGTGAAAAAATTGCTTTTACTAGCAGACTGAAGCTCTTTTTGCATGGAAATTAAAATGACCTTTTTAAATATGATATAAAACTTTATTTCTTTAATGTTTTTTTACTTTTTATTACATTAAAATGTATTTTTACTATTTCAAGCTTTTGATTATGAGTATCTGTAATCCAAATTCCAAAGGTATTATTAAACAACAGTTTTTGTTATACATTTATTGATTGTAATAAAATGTACTACAACACCGTGTGGAAAAAAGAAAATTAGTACTAATAAAAATAATATTTTTGAAAACATAATCAATCATCTTGGACTTCAGGTGCAATGTAGTCAAGTGTAGGCCAATTCATAATATGTTCATAGAAGTCTATGTGTTCATGGGCAACGTACGGTAGAAGATTCCTGACGTCGTTGATTTTTGAAGCTTTTATGGGTACTTTACCAGCTGGATAACACACAGGTGGTGGCAATGTTGGTTTTTGGTTCTGGTCCTTACACATTTTAAAAGAATGAGTTACAATGCTGTCAATGGTTTTACTGGCTAATATTATACCAAACTGATTTTTATCAAAGGTCAACTGCTTATAACTGCTTATTTCAAATCTGATTTTCTTTTCTTTTGGAACTCGCTTCGATCTTGTTTCTTGAGATATGCAGCTTTTTTAAAGTATGTTTTCCAAAAGAGCTTGAAATCAAAGATGCCTTTTGTCTGAACTTCTTTGACAGAAAACTTATTGATTCCTGATTTTGCGCTGCTGTTTTCTATGAGTTTTCTGATTTCACCCACAGTGTAAATTCTGTCAAACTTTTTCACGTGGCGCTTAATCGTTGCAAAGTCCCTGTCACAGGGCAAAAAAATGGCCTCTGACAGGAAAATACATTGTTATCTTGCTGAAACGGCCGGTGTCAGTAAGAAGCAGCAAAAATCTATTCAGTGCGTGATTTTTGTTCTGCCCGCTGCAGTTATCAGAGAACAGTCGTAACTCTGTATATTCTGGGGGGATGGATTTGAGATAATCACATAAAGGTACGTCCACACCGAACGCGCAGAGCTGCGCCGCGCTGCGCAAAGCATATTGCGCTGCGCGAAAACTATTGCGCGCGGAACCAGAGCGCCATGTTCGTAGTTGCGCGGCTGTGATCCGTGTTGCGCGGGCTACACAATCACACCGATGTAGAAAATGGACCCGGCAACAGCTGCTTCGGTTTTTATTGTTATTTATAATGATCTGTTAAAAAAGAAGGAGAAAAACCACGTCGTCATTGGATGACGCCCATACTGAGACGTCGGGAATTCGTATGGAGGGGAATCCATGCTTAATGATCTCCGTATTGGTGGGCAGTTCAAAAATTGTTGCCGCATGTCGTCTGAAGATTTTTCTTTCTAAATTTAATGGCCAGAAATCACTCGACGGGATACTAATTATAGATCAATCAGACGGGATAACTGTACGAGCTTTTTAGCAACTGGAGACTAAAAAGCTATAAAGTGTCTAAAGGACAGACTGGAAAACTGTTCGCTTTTAATGCAACTGGAGACTACATTTCAAGTAAGCTTATTACCTTTTTTTAAAGTAAAAAAACTGTACTAACAGGTATTTTAGAAGAACAATATTGTGATGCTTGAACTTTTTCAGGTTTAAAAACAAACTGAAAGTGAATCCATAATCTACATGAGAGACTACATACAAGTAAGTAATACAGTTTATTAAGCAGTAAATTTAAATTTACAACACTTTTTATAAAAAAACTGTACTTTGGGAACATGATTGTTTTTAGAATGAACAATATTAATAATATGCTTGTAACATTTTCAAAAATGGTTTTAAAACAAACTAACGAAAGTGAATTAAACAAACTAAAAATAATCTACATAATGATTCCCCCAATGATTGTTACAAAAGATAACTTGTAACAAGCCCTATTTTATAAACTATTGTTCATTGTCCATTTTTAAATACTAGCCATTACAGAGTAGTTAAAACTTCTGAATTGTTATCCACAAAGCCCATTTATAAATGTTTGTATAGGGTTGTTGGCAGGTGGACTGTATACTTGTTGCAATGGAAGTTGAGGTGAGGACTAGGAGTAGGACATTCGGCTTGCGCTGGATTCACCGCTCTGTTGCATAGGAGAACGTGTGTAAACAGTGTCAACCTCGATTTCTGTCTCGTATATCAATGTACTAATCTTGTGCATCAAATAATTACGGTTACGGTCATCAAACTTTCGGAGCTTTGTCGCAATATGCTCTCCAAATGTTGAACATTCATCACGAGTTGTTTTTGTCGCATTATCCATGATTTTGTACGCCTGAGCAAGCCGGGGGTCGTCAATGGCCGTTCTCCTTCGCTTTTTGGGTTGCGGTGGTACAAATCTGTTTTTGACTTGATGTTAAAGCAGGCGATGCTGTTGCCGTGCTTTGATTCCCAGATGGTACAACAGGTTCAGATTGATTAGATTCTTCCTCCTCATCTTCATCAGGATCATTTTCAGGCTGTTCGACAAAAAACCTGGGGGAAAAAGAAAATTGATCTAAAACCAATTTCGCTATAACAATTTTTTTACTTATAACTGACTATAACACCGGCTGTTATATAGCACCTTAATGTCATTTGTTACAGCTGCCGAGCTCACAACAAGAATGGCTACAGTATGAAAAGGAGTTTGAAGAAACGTGGAATTTCCCACACTGTTTGGCAGCAGTAGATGGCAAACACATCGAAATCCAAGCACCTTGGGATACCGGAAGCGAATACTACAATTACAAGTCTTTCTTCAGTATCGTTCTGTTTGCGCTGGTGGATGCAAACTACAATTTTATGTTTGCTGACGTCGGTGCTCAGGGATGTATATCTGATGGTGGTATATTTAAAAACTGTGCATTGTGGAAAAAGATTGAGGGGAAAAACTTTGAACGCACCGCAACCAAAGACACTTCCAGGGCGTGAAAAACGTGTTCCTTACGTTTTTTAGGAGATGAAGCGTTTGCTCTGCATGAAAACGTTTTGAAACCCTACTCTGGGGTCTCAGAAAATGGATCCAAAGAAAGGATTTTTCAACTATCGTTTATCACGAGCTCGGCGAGTCACAGAAAATAGTTTTGGGATTCTTTCAGCTGTATTCAGAGTTTTAAGAAAACCGATGCTGTAGGAGGCAGAAAAGGTTAGAGATGTGGTGCTTACAACTCTCTTTTTGCACAATTTCCTCAGGAGGAGCGAAACATCCCGGACATCTACACTCCTCCCGGTACTTTTGACATCGAGCTACCGAATGGCACTGTCATTGAGGGGAACTGGAGAAAAGAAATCCTCGGTACAGCACTTCGTGGTATGATAAAGAAAGCCCGTAAAAGTTCTGAAGTTGCAAAGGCAGTTCGCAATGAATTTGCGGAGTACTTTGTTACAACAGGACAAGTCTCGTGGCAAGAAAGTTACGCATAAACCTAAACCAAAACCTTTTCAGCCAAGGGGTTGCTCTACACTATGAATCATATTGGCATTTGAAGCCGGTTATTTTTAGAGACTACAAGAAATATGTGTTAATGTTTTGTAATTGTGCATCATGTGACGTGTGTTAACAGTATGTAGCCCAAACTGCCATAACAGCCCATGTTAATTTAAGCGATTCAAGTAAATTGTGCTCGGATACCCTTTGAAATACTATTTTTGCATTTGCAGACATTTATATATGTGTTTTGATCGTGAAAAATAAAAAAAAAATAACATTGTTAAATCTAGAATTGAAGTTATTTTTATAATTAAGTTTCTACTTAAAGAGATTGCCAATAGGCTATTTTTAATACCTTTCCTTTTGTCTCATTTAAAACTGTTTTCATTTTGTTAAAGGTTTATACAGAGATAATTGTGTAGATATTACTCGTAATTGATGAAGTATAAAATTACATATCAATATTTGTTTACTTTTATTCTTAGATTAAATCACCACCAACCGATAGGCTATAACAGTGGAAACATCATTCTACAAATGATAATATTACTGCATTGTAAAACATGTATACATTTAGATTAATAAACATATACTTACACTTTCTGTGTCCAAAGTATTGGTTGGTGTATCCTTCTCCTTCAGAAATGCAAATAGCTTGTAGGCAAACCAAGTGCTCACATATAACTGGTCACGTCCTGGAAGTAAACGATGTCATGTCAGTACTGCGGCTATTTCCTCCATGAGTAAAAAAATAAGATAATTTTAGTAGCCTAACAAAGTATTTTTTAATTAAAAAAATAGTCACAATTTCTTGCTCGCATGAAATAGTTGACAAATCAATCATAGAATTTGGTTTTTAAAGACTGCTTTCGTGCAAACTGCATGTACTCATTACAAAAAATCTGAAATTTCTAATTTAATCACGTGTTTTACATTAACAATTAAGTACAGTTAAGGATGTATAATTTGGGCCTATTCAGTTGTTAAAAGGTATAATTATTTCTTTAGAAATGTTATAGTAGTACTGACTAAAAGAAAAAAAAATATACCTGTATCCATCGGGTTTCGACGGGGCTACAAAAAGTGTAAAATTAATTATGCCCGGACTCACCTGAAACCAGTGGAATTTTTTGTCTTCTTTTCCTTTGCTTTTTCTCGCCGGAAGGATGAGAGCAGGGATGGCATTTTCGATTTCGCCTCTCCATGATCACAACCCCACCTCACTAGCAATTTCACGCCAGGCGTCACTTTTTTTATTTTTAATATGGTATTTTATTGTCTTTTGGGTCCCATAACTCCGTTCGAACTCGATAAGCATTCACCACAGTCTCGATGCATTCACGACTCCATTCAAAAGCCATTTTTGATCAAACACAGGTAGTGACAGTTCGAGCCGAAACGACGCGCAGCAACAACTGAGCAAAATGCCCGTCCACACTGAGCGCGCAAGGGCGAACAAACTTCATCAAGATGTTCGTCAAAATACCGCCATCAGTCGGATCGTGTTGGCGGATGTTCGCGAGTGCGCGAAGCTGCGCGGTTCGCTGTCCACACCAAGTGCGCCGCTCGGCGCGCACATGTTTTGCGCAGCGCGGCGCAGCTCTGCGCGTTCGGTGTGGACGTACCTTAAGAAAGAGCACACTTCATTAGGTGTCTTGCTGGCTGTACCTTCATGGTATACATACACTTTTGCTGACTATTTTTTTATATCATGAATAGAGAATACATTAACCGTGATTTGTCTTAAATAAAACGTTTCTTGTACGGGAATTAGTGGTATACTGAGATTTTGCATGAAGTCCATACAAAGGGAAAGTACGTGTGGCTCGTTCTTTGAGTTAGCGTCATTTGTAATCTTAATAAAACACTTTTTTGCTCGTCTTTTATGAATGATAAGCTCGGCAGCAGCTGATCTTTTTGCTACATCATTCAAGTGAGGACTCTTTAGCTTTGTGTTGAGCTCTTCACACGTGCAGCAAGAATCAATTTGCGGTCTGCCAAATCTTAAAGATCCAGTGTTAGGTAGGATTTGACCTGCAGAAACATCCTCAACAATAACGTTGTTCAACCCATTTCTGCTTCCACTTGCACTAGCCACTACCGTAATAGTAGCCTCATCTGGTTCTGTGTACAATAAAGAGTCAGTTTATTCATCAATGTCTGGTATTTGGTCATACTGCACATGAAGAAAAAAATAATCCCTAAATTGACACCATTTTCCAAGTTTACAGCAGTCGAATTTTCAGGGTCCTTATCTTCAGTGTCTGATAAATCCTCAATATTAGAAAGGTTTCTAATCTCTATCAAACCAAGAATGTCAGAGGCTTTTAAATTGTTACCACTCATTTATAATATTAGAACAAACACACTTCTCATAAGGCATTAGAAATAAAACAAAGACACTAGTTGAGAGTCAATGTAAAGTATACTGTACATATGTTTTTAGTCACTGATTTACACAAAACTAAGCAAATAATGACTGATTGAAAAACCTCAAAACTTAATATATACACTCTGAACGCAAAACATGTTGTTTCCTAACACAAAAGAACCTAAAATGTTGCCAAATCTTGAGTATGAAAAGCACATATTATAGCTCTGTAAACAAACAAGGGAGCACTGTTGCAAACATGTAGCACTCTAGTAGTTCTAGGGATTACCAATAGATGGCAATACCGTTCAATGCAAAATGTAATGTGCAATATACTGTACAATGCCTCTGAGATTTAACTTAAGGGAGGAGGTTAAACTATAGGTGTGTTAGTAAACATGTAGGAAAAAAAATTCTATAAAAAAAAAAAAAAAAAAAAAAAAAAACTAATCCCTTGCTGCATGATTCGCCAGATAATAGTATCAATAGACAGTGAATCAGACAGGCAAATAATTCACTTTTAGTACGTTGAAAACTAGACTAGGCTTTTGAAATACCCTGTTGAGTGTAAAACGTGATATGTGTAGCAGATACCATGAGTAGCCATGAGACGACTTGCGTTTTTGTAACCTATACTAAATGGTTTTTAAACTCAATTTATAAAAGAAAACTAAGCCTATTACTCTAAAACCTTAACTAGAACGCAATAAAACAACGGACACTAAAATATAATGTAAAACTTAATGTTTATTAAACCAATCTAATGTAGGTGAGGGTGTAAAACATGGTAAGTGCTGTACATACCATGTTTTACACCAAAAGAGGTTAGGAAGTAGAGGTAACTGTTCTTACCTTTTTTAACACATTCACTGCTGAAAAATAACGTAAAACTCATGCACCATGTTAAAATATTTTTTTTTTACAAATTATCTTACCTAGTTGTTCCAGAAAAAGCATGGACACAATTCTCCGGTAACAAATTGGCGGTGCTAGTGACGTCAAAGTGTCTGCCTCCTATCGGAGGCGGCCGCACATCGCAGTATTCTTCATGTGCCTCCGATCGTAGTGTTACGCACCTGACACATAAATCCATATGCCCCGTCCTGGGTATGACGTTAAACTGCCTCTTCCCACCTAACCATTTCCCTAATTCCTACCAAATCCCCCTCCAGGGTCTATAAGTACCCGTCCTCTGACCGTTCCAGTGCATGGCTCGCTGGGAGTGCTTAAGCCCGGCACTAGATGCCCTATCTGGTGTCGGTGAGAGCTGATGTGAGCTTGTCTCTGCCGAGGCGTAGGTCATGTACTGGTTCAGAAGCCAGCCACTTCGGTCCTTGGTCAGAAGTGTTCAGTAGGCAGGGTGTGTCGGAGCCCCTGTTGCCACGTGCGAGTCCAAGTTGTGCGCGTATTCCCGACTTGGTAATCGATGGAAACCGGGGCCTCGGGGAACTGAGGTAGGGTTGTCCCCAAGCTACGGTTTGTGGGACACCCGAGGGCATGCCCGCTCCCGGTGAATCGGCCCGCACTACTAAACACGATGCGCTGGTGACCTTATATATGGATACTCAAACCACCCCACCCTTAGGGCAAGAATTCGGAGTAAGAGATAACGATCCAGAGAAAAAGAGACAGTTTGTCGGATTCTGAAAATGAAATCATACATAAAACAAAGGAAAGTGGAAGAAAAAGTAAACGCAGAAAATATGAACGTTTCCAACTCCACTATACCTAATCGTTAGCCATAAGGATGAGGGCAAAACTCTAACGAAGGTTAGTCCTTTCTTAATAAACAAAGCTTTAGTTTCCTCAGGCGGTCAGCCTAAATCTGTAAGCAAACTGAGAAATGGAACTATCTTGGTGGAGGCTGCAAACTACATCCAAGCCAGGAAGTTCCTTCAGATGACAAGCTTTTTTGATCAGGTGGAAGTCGTCGTTCAACCGCACTCCTCACTGAACACCTCCAAGGGGATCGTCTTCTGCCGTGACCTGATGGAGTGTAGTGAGGAAGAACTCAAGGACGAGCTGCAATGCGAAATGGTAACCGATGTGGTCAGGATGCTTCGGACGGAGAATGGGAAAAAGGTTCCTACTCCTGGTCTAATTCTGACCTTTGCTTTTTCCCCAACCTCCAAAAACTATTAAGCTGGGTACTTGTCCTGACTGTACGGCCATACTTTAAAAATCCGCAGCGGTGTTTCCGTTGTCAGAGATTCGGGCACTCTACTAAGACGTGCTCGGGCCCTGAGACTTGTTCCCGTTGCGGCGATGAAGGCCACCAAGAGGAAGGTTGCAAGAACGACGTCAGATGCGTGAACTGTAAGGGCAAACACGCGGCCACTTCGAAGGAGTGTAGAGTTTACTTAGAGGAAAAGGAAGTATTGAAGATCGTTTACTCTTAACAAACTCTCCTTTAACGAAGCCCGCAAAGAGTACAGGAGAAGAATCGCTCCAACCCCTAAAAAGGGAGTCTCATACTCCGAAGCTGCTTCAGCCCCAGTCCAATCCGCACAGTGCCCGTCATGTACCGCCTTGGAGGGTTTATGGTGCTCAATTTAACAGAGCAGGTTGCTGCTTTGGTTAAGCAGCTTGCAGCCGGTCCAGGACAACATCCGTTGGCATCCACCAGTTAATCCTTCCCAAGCAGTCCACACGCCCCATACAAAGTCCAGCACACAGATTCAAGCTCGCTCAACAGTTACCCCTACTTTCAGAGATAAGGTGCAACAAAATACGAAACCCGCCTTATCTTTGGAAGAGAGGAAAAAACTCGCCGACAAACTAAAAAAGAACATACAAGCAAAATCAGAACATAGATCTAAAATTCTTAGTGAAAAAGACTAATCCATCCTCGTCCAGATCCTCCCAATTATCACTTGATGATGATATGGTTGAGGACCCTTTGGAGATACAGACAGAGTTTCCAAACTGTTCAAGGTAACTTCCGTCCTGTATCTAAACAAAGAAAAAAAATTACGATGAACTAGCACAAAATAAAATATATAATATAATATAAAATGCTGTTACAATGGAATATTAATGGTTTGAGAAGCCACTTTGAAGACTTCAAAATTACTTCTAAAGACAAAAAAACCTAAAGTTATTTGCCTACAAGAGACAAAATATTGTCTCCTCATACTCGTTTCAAACAAAATGGTTATGACATCTTTCGCCTAGATCATCACCAACAAATTGCCTGTGGAGGTGTGGCTATTCTAGCAGATTCTTCTGTTAATGCTAGAGCCTTGAACATTGTCACAAACCTCCAGGCAGTAGCAGTATCAATCGATGTTCCGTTTAAAATTAACCATCTGCTCTATATATATTCCACCTTCCCCTTTTTGATTTATCTCTTGATGATCTACGTGATCTGTACAGCCAACTCCCTTCTCCTTTCTTGATGGTTGGTGATTTCAATGCACACCCATCGCTCTTGGGGTTTCCAGCCATTCTGATCGGAGGGGTAACATGGTTGCGGGATTGTGGGATGAAGTGGCAGCGGTCATTCTCAATGACGAGTCGGCCACTTACATGTGCCCTAGGACTGGCATATGGTCGGCAATCGACCTGTCAGTCTGCAGTCCGGTTCGTGGCAACTCGAGTGCATTGGTCCGTACTTCCCGACCTGTCAGGGAGTGACCATGCGCCCATTGCCGTGGCTTTTCAATCCTTTCCGTCTTTGACAGGCAAGTGTCCCAGGTGGAAAATTAAGAGGGCTGACTGGAACGAGTACAAAAAGAACATAGTTTCTCAAACTACTAATATCGAATTAAACGACATAAATACAGCCACTGAATTATTTACATCTAATATTATAACATCCGCAGAGCGAAGCATTCCAAAATCCTCGGGTTCACCAAACAAACGCCAGGTTTCTTGGTGGTCTGAAGAATGTTTCGGGCGGCTCTAAAGAACGTCGAAAATGTTTAAGACAATTCAACAGATCACCGAGTGAAGAAAATTTAAGTAGGTACAGAAGAGCACGGGCAAAAGCAAGACAGGTTTTTAGACAAAGACGGCGGCAGTCCTGGCTGGACTACACAGATCAAATAAAACGTACTACTTCCTGCATCTGATGTTTGGAGGAAGCTTCGATCTGTTTGCTGTAAGAACCTCCCCACCTGCTCTTATTGCTCTGAAAAATGGTACCGATGTGGTAACTGATCCCTTGACAGTTTCTAATTTACTCGGCTCACATTTTGCGGAAATTTCAAAAAACGTCATCTTACAATAGGGAGTTTTTTCAAAATTTCAAAACAAATACCAGAAAGACATGCTCTAAATTTATATATTAATAACAACTCTCCTTTAAAACCTTCCCTTTACCATTGATGAACTCGATTTCATCACTAAAGGCGACATCAAATTCTGCTCCAGGTCCCGATAACATACATTATGCCATGTTGCGGAACCTGACGGAGGATGGAAAACAAGATCTTCTAAAATTATATAATAGAATATATTTAGAACACACATTCCCTAATTCTTGGCGTCGCTCACACATTATCGCTCTCCAAAAACCGGCCAAGATAGAACTTCTCCAGGAAGCTATAGACCAATTTCACTTACTAGCAGTCCTCTGCAAAGTACTGGAAAGGATGGTCAACAGACGTCTTGTTTGGTTTTCTGGAGAAAAATAATCTTCTTTCACCTTCCCAGTGCGGATTCCGACAAGGCCGGTCTACAAGTGACCATCTACTTGCCTTGGAATCGGCAATCCTGAATTCCTTTATTGAAAGAAAACAGTTGATCGCGGTATTCTTCGACATTTCCAAGCTTATGACAAAGCTTGGAGAAGGGGGATATTAAATGCTTTAATATCTTGGGGTGTAGGGGGCCACATGGTTTCTTTCATACAGGGCTTCTTGTCGGAAAGAAACCATACAGGTCAAACTTGGGACAACCATTTCCGAATCATTCACGCTGGAAAATGGTATTCCACAAGGTAGCGTTCTAAGCTGTACCCTTTTTGCCATTGCAATCAATAACATCTCATCCTGCGTTACCCCTCCTGTGCGCTGTTCTTTGTTTGTAGATGATTTCTCTATTTACATCTCTACAAAGAGGCTAGCGGTGGGGGAGAGAGCTTTACAGCTTACCATCAACAGGCTTGAGCAGTGGTGCGGAGTTACGGGGTTTTCTTTTTCGCCACCTAAAACAAAAGCCATCGTTTTCTCCAGAATGCGTACCGTTGAGCAGCCAACGCTCTCTTTGCTGGGTCAGAGAATCTCTACTTGGTGCCAATATCAGATTCCTGGGTCTTACATTTGATACCCGGCTAACTTGGGTGCCTCACCTGAAAGACCTAAAAGATCGATGCGTGAAGCGCTTGAACATACTGAGAGCTTTAAGCGGAACAAAAATGGGGGCTGACAGGACATGCATGCTCAGGTTCTACAAAGCCACCATCCGTTCCTGTCTAGATTATGGATGTCAAGCATATGGGTCCGCAAGACCCAGTGCTCTCAAAATGCTTGACCCAGTCCATAATTCTGCTTTAAGACTGGCCACTGGAGCTTTTCGATCTTCTCCTATTAACAGTCTTCTCGCAGAAACGGGAGAACCCCCTCTTTCGCATAGACGACAACAACTGTCCCTAAACTATGTTCACGCTCTTTCAGGGAAGCCAGAAAACCCTGCGTTTGAACCGGTCCTGCGAAATCCACTCTATAATTCTTTCCTAGCGAGACCAAATCTTCCTTCACCCTTAGGTGTTAGGGCCAAATCCTACGCTTATGAAATAGGCCTAAACGATTACCAGTTTAAAAATCGTTTATCAATGTGATATCCCACCTTGAGCGTCTCAATGCCAAAAATTATTTTAAATTCTCTCTAGGTTTAAAAAAGTCTCCACTCCAGAAACAGTCTACCAACAAGAATTCCGTCAAATACTAGGCAGCCTCGCACCTTGTGATGTTGTCTATACTGACGGGTCAAAGGAACGTTGTAGAACTGGATGTGCTTTCGTCACTGGGGGTAAGACGATACGGTTTTTCGTCTCCCCAACGACTCTTCCATTTTCACGGCCGAATTAACAGCCATCCAAAAGGCCCTAAATATAACGTTTCCTATGACTAAAAAATTTGTTATCTGCAGCGACTCCCTTAGTGGTATACACCCATCAGCGACATGTTTTCAAAACACATCATCATCCGCGAAATATGGCACTCTTTGTCTTCCCTTCAGTCCGAAGGTGTTGCTGTCTTTCTTGTCTGGGTACCTGGACACATTGGAATATCCGGAAACGAGCTGGCAGATAGAGGAGCCAAAGAAGCATTGGAACTCCAGCCTTACACCGCACGGATGGTTTCTCTTCCGATATTATCCCCGGTGGTGAAGGACAAACTGAAAGCCAAATGGAATACCGAGTGGCAGGCAGTCGTTAACAACAAGTTACGGACGTATTAAAGACTGCGTTGGACTCTGGGAGACAGCGAACCGCCCGAGCCGTCGTGAGGAGGTTGTGCTGTGTCGCCTGCGGTTAGGCCACACGGCTTCTCACACATGGCTTCCTCATGGGTAGAGATGATCGTCCGGTTTGCGACACATGTGAGACTGTCATCACAGTTGAACATGTGCTTGTTGACTGCCCTCGCTACTTGGTACATTAGGCGCAACTCGAATCTGCCGGCTTCGTTGAACGGTATTCTCTGTGATGACGAGACGGCAACTCAAAGACTGTTGTGTTTTTCTGAATGCAACGTCGCTGATGAATAAAATATAGTATTATGTTAAAACTTATTTATTCCGATTATTGATTGTTGTTTATATTTATAAGTTTTTATTATTTATGTGTATTTATCTTTATAATGACAGCTGCCAAATTAGCCCCTTTACAGCTTTTCTTGGTGGCAGTAAAATTTGTTGTTTGCACAGTTTATTTAATTAATGTTATGTACCTTGTCCTTATTTATGTTCTATTTATCTTTTAGTCCTTATATAGGTTTAAGACCTCTCTACAGTCTTTCCCCTTGTTATATTTATTGTTACCTAGTTTTAAGTATAAATTATTTACTCACCTATTTGTCGTAATTTCTATTTTTGTTATATACAATGTAATCTTTATGTACCTAATTGACACTACCAAATACGAGTAGGTGTCAATTCTTTCTTGAGGGCAATGATAACCTCAGCGTTTTTTGCCCCTTATAAAAAAAAAAAAAAAAAAAAAAAAAAAATCCATATGCCTCCTATCGGAGGCGGACTTCCATAACACGTGAAGCAAGCTATATTTCACTTTTGTTCTAGTAATAGGACAATAAAATGTTACTAACCTAAATACAAAGATACTATTTACATATGTACATGTTCTTGAACGAGTTTAGCTCTTTACGAGGAGTGCCACTTGTCAAAGCATGCCAAGGCACACAATCCCGGCTCTCCTGTTCATGGTTTTTTTTCTTATCCTTTGCACATTTTCTGCACTTCTTTCTCAAGAACCTACTTCCTCTGGTCTGTTTTGGATAAAACATGTCTGACAGTAAGTGCTTGTCGGGGGCTAAGTGGTGGTGTTGTAACATGTTTTGTCAACATCTTTTCAATTACTGCAATTCTGAAGCTAAACAAACGTTTTTTTTTTCTGGGATTTGCTACAAGATACAACTTAAAACTATCATGAACACTTATTTGAGAAACAATACATCTCGTTAGCCTAGAATGACAAGGTTCCATCTGGCATAAACCTAGTTTTGAGAAAACAGCTGTTAAAGATTTGGTTTATTACTGCGTAACCATTTTAAATAAAATACCCGCAAACCTTTGGTAGTATCTTTCTAACATCAAAACCAAAATGTTTAAACTTCTCTAGACAATTTTCAATACCCTAAATATGAAATATTTAAAATATTAGTTGGAACCTTGTCACTGTAAATTTTGGACAATCTTTGAGTGACAAGGTTCCATATCTCACATGGAACCATGCCATATTAATATTCACGCTCACTTTACCCTAGGATGTTTTCATGCTTACCTAAATGTTGTATAATAGACAGTATTAACTTGTTTGTCATACAATTTTTTAATTATTTAATTATTTTTTAAATAAATTCGATGAAATGTATATATATATATATATATATATATATATATATATATTCCTGTTTAAAAAATTGAATTTTCATAAAAAGGAGTTTTTAAATGTTAAAATGAAAAAGACACATTTTTTGTTCATAGAAACATGATTATATTTTACATTACACAGCTAAAATGACACAAAACTTCAAGATAGATATGCCTACAACTTAAGGACTACAGTATAAAATTCTCTATCCTGCAAGGGCATAAACTTAAACATATCTCTTATTAAAAAATAGAGACCTAAATTATGAAAATCGGTAAAAAAATAAGCTCGTGGTGAAATAAAATACGAGCTTACGAATCTAAAATAATGTGTCCCAATACAATGTACATAAAATTTAATGGTAGGGTACACAAAATATGAACAGAAATTTTTCTTCCTCAGTGCTGAGCTCCTGGAAGTGCTTGCTGTCCTCGTTGCCTGCCACGCGGGTAGTGTTGGAGAGGGGGGAGGCACTTTTTGTGTACGCCAATGTTACACCCGGGGCACCAGAACACAGATCGTTTTTTACACACACCACACCTCCTCGAGCTGCCATTGTCACTCAAGCTTTTGATGGCGTGGCCCTCAAATGCTTCTCCAAAAGGGATGTGGGGGATTACCGTAGGAACATCAAGTACAGGGGGATTATTTGCCAGCCCGAGTATAATTTCATTTATGAACGTGAGCTTGCTTTCCGGTTTTCAACTGCACAGCTTATACAAGTGGTAAGCATCGAACAGCGCCATGTCAATGAAATTATACACGATCTGTTTTCAGTACTTGGTGGTTTGTCTGGAACAAGTCAAGTGGTATATGTTCTTGTCCTTAGCACCAACACCGCCCATGTATTGATTATATTGACAGATCATATCCGGCTTGATCTTGCGTTCACCACTCCTATAGACACACAAGTCAAGTGGTATATGTTCGTGTCCTTAGCATGAACACCGCCCATGTATTAATTATATTGACAGATCATATCCGGCTTGATCTTGCGTTCACCACTCCTACTGACAACTACTGTATTTTTTGCTACATATGCAGTGCTTATCAGGTGCACAGGCTTCCTGCTTTTACGTTCTTTATATTTTACAAGAAGAACATGTCCTCTTCTAAAATACAAAGGCTCGCCTACACGAACATCTGCAGCCAGAATGCCATGACTCAATAAACGGCTGGTTTTATTGATCGTGCCAGTCAAGTAAGTTTTGTTGTCCAATAGATACTGAGCAAGAGGAATTTTGGTATAGTAGTTGTCAGTAAAGAGGTGGTGTATTTTGTTGAGCAAAACCACAACACTGCATCAACTCTGCAACAACTTTCTGCGTAAAAGGGTCCTGCCCTCCAGCAAAGAAGTCGGTGCCTGAGTATAATGCACTGTGCAAAACGTAACCTGAGGCACTATCACACAACTCGAACTTCTTAATACCAAACCTGGAGTGGCGCTTAATTGGGCATATATTGGATGAATACACATCGGTTTTTCATACCGACCATGCTTTCATCTATACAAACCTCCTGGCTTGGTACAAAGTAGCGTTTAAAAGGCATCATTCATATTATCAATGAAGTCTCGTACCTTTACCCAAGGATCAAAATCTGGATGGTCCCTGGGCAAAGCGTCTCGAGAAGACGCCTGAAATTGTGACATGATGGCATGAAATCGACCTAAGCCCATTGTAGTTTTATAAAAATGATTTGAGTGATTTGGAAGAGAAGACCAGTATAGTTTCAGTACCTTACCTCATGAGACCCATATTCAGCAGTATCGCCAAGAATTTTTTCATCTCCACAACAGTCACATCAACCCATGTTCGCAATCAGGATCTTGGGCCAAGATTCCCTGTTCTTTCCATGGTTTGAAGATTCTGTTGTGCATACCTGTTAGTCGCATTCACCATCATTTCCCAGATGGTGTTGGTCATAAACAGAAAAAACAATCAAGGGGAGTCCTGCTGTTACCGATCTCACGGGGACCAACATTCCTTACTTTGAACCTTGCCTTGATGTTCTTGGGTGGTTCATCTGGGTATGCTCGTACCCATAATGAGGCAGGGAGGACGAGAGGCACAGGTCCAGCAGCAGGGAGGAGGACGAGAGGCACAGGTCAGCAGCAGTGGCAGGGGGAGCGAGAGGTACAGGTCCAGCAGCAGTGGCAGGGGGGGCGAGAGGCACAGGTCCAGCAGCAGGGGAAGGGGGGCGAGAGGCACAGGTCCAGCAGCAGTGGCAGGGGGAGCGAGAGGCACAGGTCCAGCAGCAGTGGCAGGGGGAGCGAGAGGCGCAGGTCCAGTAGCATCAGGTGGGGGCGGATCAGCGGCAGCAGCAGCAGAAGGACCAACAGGTCCCTTGGCTGGGCGATGACGTCGACGACGCTTTCTCGGAGACATGTAGTAATCATCATCGTCCTCCTCGTCAGTCTCAGGCACATAGTCATCGCTTGACCCAGAACTGAAGTCAGTAAGTTCATCCATGGCAGCCTCTTCATCCACAGGCTGCAGCACAAAATCATCTCTTGTAGATGAAGGACCTGGCATGGGCTGGTCATCTTCTTCATCCTCCGAGTCTAGGAGGAGGCTGTCGACCTCGCTACTGTGGTCCGCTATATTCTCTGCCATTGTAGGCTAGGCCTAGCTATTGATCTGTTGTGTACAAAGTAATTTATTAGAAGTAATACTAAATCATAATTCGATTGATGTCGCACTACTTCTAATAAAAGTAAACAAATTTGGTTCTGGCATAGCTCTAAAATTGAAAAAAAATGTTTATAAATGATAGGCCACTATGACCTGATAATGAATTATTATCAAATTAGACGTAGGCCTATCTCTAATACTTGTATTCTAATGTTTGGAAAAAATATTTCTGAATAATTTGTAACTTGTAAATAATTTCATGTTCAAGCCTAACTTAGGTCTCAACTTTTGAAAATGTATAAAAATGCTACTGACACCTAAGTATTTACAATTTACGTGTGTAATACTCATTATAATCAATATTAGGAATGATGTTTATAAATTACTCTAAATAATAATATATCAAATAGAACATGTGATATGTTGTGAATACCAAAGAAACATGTGACTGACTAAAAAACATATAACAGATCAATAGTTATTCCAACAAAAGCATAAAAAACTTTATAGATTTATTCAGAAACACTTCACAGGTAATCACTTCACTAAATCGCAATCGCTATGCACTTACACTTTATATCAAAGCGCAATGGAACGAACACAAGCGTAATGTACTGTACTGTAGTGCAACATGTTACAAGACAATGGCCGACAGGGATGGGTTGGGTTGGTCTTGATGCGACGCCGTGATTCATCTCTTTCATTTCGCACTGCCGGAAACCTACTGAACTAAATTTACCGCTGAAAGATTGTACCGGTAGATTGTTTCTTTCACTTTACACGGTTTTTTTTTATTTTCTTTATTGACAATAAATAACTGTGTGCATGTTATTATACTAATAATGCATGCATAGAATGTGCTGGTTTACAACTTGTCCCGAATTGTCCCGTTTTAGAATATTTATAGTAAATCAACTATTCGTTCTAATGACTTTCTGTTTGCACTGGAAGAAAGAATATTTCATTCCGCGTCTATTGATATATGGCAGCACTGTTTGCAGGCAATACGTAACTTGCTGTGATTGGTTGAAAATGACGTATTTCTTTGACCCGGCCACCCGCGAAATTCAACTCAAATGATGACTTCTTCAGAAAACATTTCACCACGACCGTAATATTGAAGTTAGAAACAGAATTTTATATGAAAATTGTAGAGTGGAATCTCACAATTTCAATGATACCAAAAACACGGTAATTGTTTGAAGATAAATAAATAGTTTTAATGAAAAACTGAACCGACATACAATATGCTGGTTCCACACAACACACATAAATTACAACCGACATACCTGTATAATATGATGGTTCCACACTTCTAGGGTTAAATGTATTGAAGCTCCAGTTTCAGCTTCACGTTTTATAAATTTGTACACATTTGCAATGATTTCTCGACTTTGGCTATGCAATACTTTTCGTCCACCAATTAGTTTACGATGCTGCTAAGCTTCCATATTAATATGAGTACAAACAACAATAAAACAACCACTTTAACCTCCTCAGACCCATGAATTTGGTAATTAATAATTTTACATGAAACTACATGTCGTCCACTCGTTAGTTAACTAGAAATAATATAAATTTTTTATTCAATTTTAGGTTTATGATTTATATGAAATATTTCATGTGGCCTATAGGCCACATTGGGTTCTAAATATATCTGAAATAAAACGTTACTTTTATTCAATAAATGATCTTTATTGACCAAATATAAACATTTGGCTTCGTAATCATGTATGAAAATGGAAAATACAATATAATGACTTAATTAGTAATACTGTTAAATCTAAACAAATGTTTTATAGTGATATTGTTTTGAAACAATTGCGTTCAAATGTAAAACACAGATGCATCTTGCAAGTCGAACATTTAACTCTAGCCTTGTTGCTCGAACAACCGGGCATTCTGCAACGAAAGTTTTTTCCTTTTTCAGGGATTGTAGGCATGTGAAGAGTCATAGAAGTTCTCAAGTCATGTGGTGGGTGAGGTGTTGTCTTTTTTTTTTTTTCTTCGCTCTTACTTCTTCCTCGTCATTTTCTATGTCTTCATACATAGCAGCTTGAGGTAATGTTGATGCATAAATTAGTCGTTCTGCAATTCTTTGTCGATATTGGAAAGAGTCAAGCTTATCTCGGTTTGGAGTCTGTTGTTGAACTTGTTGACGCCTGTAGGTTAGCCATGCAGCTACTATTGACAAGTCTACCAAATGGAAAATAAGCCGAATGGTCCATTTCCTTGTTCTACAGCTGATCCGATAGTAACTAATCATTCGGTCTAGGAGATCTACACCACCCATACTACTGTTGTAGTTTTTTACTGCTAATGGACGCTGTACGTCTACATAAACTTTTCTTTTTTTGTCCCATCTTGTACATACATCACTTGAGATTGCACCTTCAGGGGATGTTGAAATTACAACTCCTTTGTTATCATACCATTTCATGATGGTTACTTGTCCATCATTACGGATGACTTGATCCCATGACCCTCTCCCTTCTTTCGCTAGTTCTCTGTCACTTTTGAGGGTTACTTCATATGGCAGTTGATTGGCACTGAGAGTTCCAGTGCCTTGCATCCTGCGTTCAGAATGTAGTAAATCCAGGAGGAATATTGAAGTGAAATACCTGTCCATGTACACCAATGAACCTTCTTTGAGATTCTCAGTTAGTTTCATTACCATTTTCCCACCAGTATTTAAATGAGCACAACAAGGTTCAGTTGTTATTGAGTGTCCTTTTCCTTGATAAATAAAAAAATCAAGGGGAAGACAATCTACAGCTATCACAACAAGGTTTTTTTAAACCACAAGGGTTAGGTTTTCCCCTCACATACTGTCTGGCAGGTCCACTACCCCAAAATGGGATCATCTGCTCATCAACAGATACTTTCTCAGGGCGAGGATTTAGCAAAGAAGCATTTCGGACTTTATCAATAAGTGGTTGAACTTTCCAAAACTTGTTGGTTTTTTTTTACATCATCAGGCACAGTAGCATCATTAACAAGTTTTAGATTTCTTCTTATCAAAAGAAATCGTTCTCTGGGCATTTGTTCACAAATTAAAGGTACTCGAGTAGTAGCTGCCCAATACATACGCATCCTGGGAAATTTTGAGATAGGACATCACAATAACAATACCAAAGAACTTCTTAATTTCTTCTGGTGTTGTTTTTTACATCTTTTCCAGTTGATGCTAAATATGTCTGGTTAGAATAGCTGCTAATAATCTCGTATATTTCCTCAGGGATATAGAATTTAAAAAAGTCATAAGGATTACCTTCAATTGGTGTGTCATCTTCATCGTAAGAGAAAGGAGCAGGTGGTAATGGAAAAAAAATCATTGCTGTGCTTCCAGTAAACACGTCTACCTTCAGTTAGAGGCACTTCAGGCTCTGGAGAATTCTCAGATCGGTCCTCTGCAAGTGATTCATCATCTAGGTCACTATCTGGTTGGGTTTCATTTCTAGGGATATATGTTGGGTCAGTATCATCGTCTGAGTCAAATCCATCTAAATCTGAAACATCTCCATCAACTGCGTTGACAAGATCTGCGATGTCTTCTATGGATAGTGCAGTGGCAGGTTTTGGAACGCTTCTAGTCTATCTTCTTGATGTACTTGTATCTAAAAAAATACAACTTTTTATAGATACTGTTAAAATAATTAAATAAATGAAGTTAAAATATTTCAAGTGCATTAATAGAATAGACTAGAATAACAATTAAGTTAAAATAGGGATAATAAATAGATAGCAGTACAAGAAATATTATTAAAATAAAAAAAGAAGTTCATCAGTAACAAAGTAAGCATAGGAACCCCAAGACCCAATGTGGCCTATAGGCCACACTCATTATTATGTGTTGTTTACAGTCATAAGCTAGCGATAAATACCTATAAAAATATGATTTTGGGCAGGTTACTTCTTTTACATTACTATTATAGACATTTTATTATAGACATTACTGTTTTATTATAGACATTTTATTATAGACATTACTATTATAGACTCCAAGACCCAATGTGGCCTATAGGACACACTCATTATTATGTGTTGTTTACAGTCACAAGCTAGCGATAAATACCTATAAAAATATGATTTTGGGCAGGTTACTTCTTTTACATTACTATTATAGACATTTTAGCTTCGAACTTAAAGTAATTTAATAGTAAAATAATAATTACCTGGAGTAGACATGGTTCATGTATTACCACAGACATTTGCCAAGTTCAAACCATAACCTAGTGAGCAAATCTCGAACTAAGTTGACAACTGCAGACACTGACATGTGGTGCACTCTCTCAGCTGATGAAATAACTACTTGTAGCATTTATAAATGAAGATACCAGACAGCTGGAGGCAGAAAATCAAATGTGGCCTATAGGCCACACCAGGTCTCAGGAGGATATAACACGTACAACAATAGCACGGCCACGTGAACGCTAGATGTCAGCACAACGGAACGACACGACTCCAACGCCTGACAGCAGTGAACTGAGCCGGCTCACCGGCTGCTAACCCCAGGGCCGGGGAGAGCTAGTAAGGGCTAGACCACTCAGCCGGTGTAACTTCACCCCGCCGCTTGGCCCTGTGACGTCACTTGGTTGCCAGCCGCGCCTGTTCCGTAGTATGACAAAGCAATCCTCGGCAGCGCGTATCGACCCTTTAACGGCCCTTACATATTATTCCACAAAACCCTATGCTATATATTAACTCCAATGTTGTGGACAAGGATAAAAAAACTACGCAAAATACATTAGTTATATAAAATGTGTATTATCAGTATGTAAAACATAAATACATTGTCATAATGCTATTAATATAATGGACAGCGTATTTTCTTACTTGTTGGACTTTGTCCATTTTGTAGCTTTTTTCGTTTGTTTCCTCTTACTGTTGCTGTGCTGCCTGTTTACCTCTCTAACTCTAATAAATGTCCTGATTCTTGAATAAACATGAACAGCTTCCTTACACACATTAGGGAATTGTGCACTCAGTCTCTCTTTTAAAACTTTAACCACTCCGAATTCAGTACTAAACTTAAACAGGGGACCATGCAACTCTATAAATACCTTTTCAAATTCTTTAACAAAAGAAAGCCACTGTTCACTAGGTTCTGTAAGGGAGCCGTGAGATAGAGTTCTAATCCATGAGGGCTGCCCCTCCTCAGGAACAGAAACGTTTTCCACAATTTTTCCAAGACTAGGGTCTATATTGCGCACTCGGAAAGCGACGTAGCCAGCTATGTACTTTACTGCCTCTTCCTCATCCCACGTAGTTTCACTTTCATCGTTGAGGTCGTCTGAAATAAAAACCAAATATTGAAAAAGAGTATTGACTTGTTGGGGATGTAAGATCTATATACAACGTATTTATAATCTAATTTTGATAATTTGTAGTCTGTTAATTTTTAAAACACCATTTATGTAGTGGACCCTAAAAAAATACGCCTTTGGAAAAAGATTGAAGTTCATTTTTTTTCAATGCTAAATCAATGAAAAATGCATACGATTATAAAGTTAAACCATTCAACCCGATAAAAATTCCTGTATTATTCTTTTATCATTAAACACCTTGGCTATAGTATATTAGTTTTTCAAAATTATTAGGGGTGTGCGAGTATTGGTTTTTGAAGTCGAATCGAGTCGAGTTTTGAAAAATACCCGTATGTTTCGAGCTGAGTTTTTTTAAGATTAAAATATACTAGTCATCTTGTTTCTACATGATCGTCATGACAAAAATCATTGTAATACAAATAAAAGTTACAATTTTAAGGAACAGTAATTAAAAAAGGAAGAAAACTTTCTACACTTTTAAAACACAACAATTCTTGACATTTATATTTTTTAAGCCTAACTTGTCTTTAGACTTATCTGGTTTTTAAATTAAAATGAAAACACAGCCCTTCTATACCTGTCTCATTTCATGATTATAATATTTCCTTTGAGTTACTCACACAAGTACATTTCCACTCATGTAATTGTCGACAAAAAATTGAGTTTGTTATTTATTTACTAGTTATACTATTTTATTTATTTATACTATGTTAGAAGTATATTTTATGAAGATTACCTGACAATGTATTGTTCTCCTGCAACATGTCAACGTCTGAACTTGACTCCATGGATCCTATTTCTTCTGTTGTAAATGCCATTTGCAACAAGTCCGATGTTAGGTAAGCTGGAATTTCAGGACATTTCTCCTCAGACGATACTATGTTAGTCTTTCTTGATGGAATAGGCATTTTGTTTGAAATCATCAGTGTTCTTAGGCGTGATATTACATCTGAAGGGCTAGGATGATCGTGGAAACGCCCCAACCCACGAAGCTGACCAAACAAACTTTCAAGAGCGTCTTGAGTGAGACGGGTAGTAAGTATGTATTTAATTCCATACTGCGCTTGGAGCTGCGTAAACATGTCCCTCAAAGATGTAATCGACACTAAAATGCCTTTCTGAAAGGGAAGCAATTTAGGTTTGCCTTTAACTCTCATTCTTTTCACTACATACTCAACTTGATTAAGTATAAGATTCTGCTCCTCTGCGTGTTCAGTCACACCAAAAGCAATCTTAAGCGGGTGCGCTGAATCTAACTGTGGGCTGCTTGAATTCATTATGTCATAAAAATCATCCATTAGCTCAAAAAAATTTTGCAGCTTGGTGGTTTTTGTCAATAAGGCGATTGCTTTAGCTGTCGTTCTTGAAAACACTGCTTTTGCAGGTCCAACTTTCTATCATTGCCTTTCAAAGAAAGATAAGCTGGATTCAATCTATGGCACAACTTAATCTCGCCACTGTCCTTCTCTAGCACTTCCCTTAAAATGGAGGAATCTAATTCAGTGCCATTTCCCAAAACTATGCCGCTGTCTAGAAAATGGTTTCGGAGCAGTTTGAAATAGTAAATAAATAAATAAATAATGTCTTTATTTGGCAAGCGTTCATCAAAGTTGCAACTTTGCTTTTCATGACAACTCCTGTTAAATATACAAATTCAGGATATTAAAATTAGAAAATTTAATACATTTACAAATCAAAATAACTAAAATTTACCCAGACAAACATTTTAAAACACTTGGCATGTCAGCAAAAACAAAAACCTGCCTCTGCGAGTCGTTTGGATTGGCAAAAGAAGTTTTTTCAACAGAAATATTCAAGGAAGTCCACAAAGAAAGAAAATTGCTCCCTCCCATATCCGACACAATGGAGGTCACCAACAATCCAGATGACTCTACAGCTTCTATTATTGTCATCAGCAACGATTTGTCCATTATAGTGTCAAACTCGAAGTAGACAGGTTGTTTCCAGTTAGATATTAGCCCTCTCACGATTAATACCTGTACTTTAGACGAAGGACCGAGTATTCTGTCCATCCCTGAGTCATAAACCACGCTACTATCAATGTGCATTTCGTCAAAATTAATAACACATAATCTGTCAAAATCTGATAGCTCCTCAAACCTTTTTTTAAGTAGGCAAAGTACATTCCGCAGAATACCTGGGAAGCAAGTAAACTTAGCGCACCATCTTTTAAGGGTTGAAGCTGATGGGAGAGGGAATGTCAATTTTTCCCTCCAAAAATCGTAGGAGCCCTTATTATTACACAACGAGATATATCATCGCTTGTCCATCGCACTTGCTTTTCACCCTGTATACTTTTTATTTGCATAGGAGTCATATTTTTCTCAGCCCACTTAGTTAGAGCTTCTTGTTTTTTACAATTTTTCTTCAAAACACATATTTCACTTTGTAAAGATTTTATTGTGCTCTTTAGCTTTTTATTGCTACAAGATAGTCTTAAATTTCTTCTAGCTAAAATTTTACTTTTACGCCTTGTTGTTTTCAGGTGCGATTTTAAGATTACTACTTCAATTTGTAGTTTTTCAGTTATTTTCGTTTTACTTTCACAGTTTTTGCAATTGATCATGTCGGGTGTTCCATCGCGATTCATCTCTGTACCAGTGCCACATTCTCCGGGATCTTGTCCAGGCCTAGCTTGCTTTTTCCTTGGACTTAATTTTTTCAACCTTTCTAACGCTGATGCTCTAACTGATCTGGCTTTGTTCCTGTCTGCTCTAAATTCAGAGTTTTGAGAAACTACATGTGCATTATTTGGCAGCTTTTGGGAAGGAACCGCAGATTTTCTTAGTATTTTTTTTAACGGAAGACCCAAAAGCCTATTTTTCATGTCATTCTCATAATCATGGGGCAAGAAATGCTCACTACAAATACGAGCATTTTTTGAGTTAATTTCGTCTTTTCTGTAACATTTGGCGATCCATTGTTTTAAAATGTCACTGTCATTTGGAAAACGATGGTAGAGAACACCTACCTCACAGTCCTTCGTATTTCGGTGTCTGTTATTACACCCAGCAACAGCACAACTCATGTTTAATATAGATAATAAATAATAATACTAACATATAGTCCTAAATCACATTTCATTATACGAACGATAGTTCCGCAGGAAAAACGTGAAAATCATAAACGCACTGTATAATCCGGCACATGTTACTTGACTTAAAACACTTGTCACCACAGCTAACTCTCGAACTGAACTGCTTAGCGCAACGATTGCAAAGAAACATGTGGTGAAAGCGTGGGAGGGTGGCAACCAGTTGACGTCACGCGGCCATCGACCCCTCCACTCCCTGGCGCGTCGGTATCTGCCAAACATCAAAAGAGTGAACGATTCCTTTCTAGCTCTCCCCGGCCCTGGCTAACCCCACTCCTACATCACGAGCTCCTCATGCAGCGGCAAAATGGGGTGATCGCAACCGGCGGAGAGAAAGAGAGGGGGCAGAGCCGAGCAGTACCGATAAATCCCGAAAATTTGTCGACTGGTCAAAGCCAAGCAGTGCCGACAAACCCTGAACATGCGGCTGATAGCGACCTCAGTTCGGAACGGTTCTGATTTCAATTATGTATTACGAATTAATGAATCGTTTTATATCCGAACATATCTGCAAAACATAGAAATTATATTATATTGAACTTTCTTTATAACTCCAAAGACACTTTACAAACTGTGAGATGGTGCACAACGAATAAAATGTCATAATTTCATCATATTTTGCATATAGGCTTAAAACGACGTTAAATATATTTTTTGTGCTATTGGAATATATTCAAATTAATAGGGCAAAAGCAACATTATTATAATGTGGAGTATTATATTGGCAGTAAATAAATTAATAATTACGCTACAAAATCTGTAATAAGAGTTATGTAATAGCTGTAATAAACTAAGGGCATTAAAAAAGAAACTTGCGAGTAAATAATTCAACCAGAAACATAATTTTGAAATATGACAAAATCAATGACAACCTACCTGACTTAAATACCTAACATGGCACGTGACATTCCTAATTATATTATATTACTGTAACTGATAAATTCAGTTTAAGATCATATATGAGTATATGTTTAGTTCACAATTTTAAACACTTATATTTATGTAAGAAATATTACACTTATATTACAAAAATATTTATGTAATACATATAATGAAAATAATTATGCCTACTGATCTCTAATGCTACGAATATACAGATTTATGATACAATTACAATTACACTAATTTATATAATTTATTGAAGTAAATATTGAGAATAAATATTTAACCAAAAACATAATTATAGAATTATGACATTTTAATGACAACTACCTGACTTAAATACCTAACATAGCACGTGACATCATTGATAAATACAACATTTTCCTAATTATATTATATTACTGTAACTGACAAATTCAGTTTAAGATCATATATGAGTATATGTTCGCAGTCATTCCAGGTTCCGTACGGGACACTTGGACTGTATATTGCAAGACAAAACTTGCTAAAATTTTTTAATCAAGGAATTGAAAGCCGTAAATTAAATAAACTTAGGTAAAAAATAATCAGATTACTTTGCTCAATTAATTTCAAAGGCCTAACGTAAGTAGTTTCAGTTTAATAATGGTTTGATCCAATGTTCCGTACGGGACAACTTTTTACTCACCTCTTGTGCATCATAAGCATCAATTCCAAAACTCTGTGATGTTTTTCAAACATTTACTACTGTTACACTTAAATTCCTAAGATTTCAATTTTTTCAGAAATTTTATTTTGTTTAATATTTTATATGAAAATAAAATGAAGTAAGATCAAATGAGCAGTTCCGTACGGGACGCATACATGTTCCGTACGGGACATGTGTGAAGGATCCTTAACAGTCACTGTACTAATTTGTTTAGAAATAAAAATAGACTCTGATCAATGTGGAATACATTTATTTAACTTAATACAATAGTTTTCCTTAAATTAACCGAAATATTTATGCAAATTTATCAATAAAGTAATTCTACCTACTTGAAGTTTTAACGATGCTGTAACAAAAAAACAAAAAATGTAGGCTAAAAATGTACTTACAAAACTATGTACTCAACTTAGTTAAAATCATAATGCTGCTATTTAGTAACTTAGGCCCTGTTATATAAATATCATTTTAAATTATTCAATATCGTGACGTTTTACATGACAAACGTTTTTGTATTTTAAGAGGTTGATACCTGTTAATTACAGCTCTGTTTAATGGTTAATACTCAACAATCTAAAGAACACATTTCTTGAGAACACTACAAAACAGGAATAAGTTCTAAATATTAGGTTAAAACTAAACATTTAATTTTTTGAAAATTTCATCGTATAGGCGTATTCCGTTGATTTCAAAATGAGGATTTGACACTGGGTGTGGTGGCTCCTTGATCTTGCACATTATATTTCCATGATGAAGTGTTTGGATATCTGGCCTTGATGGCCAAAAGAATGTTTGACCGAGTCTAGCCATTAAGGAGACCGCTATGTCTTGCTCCGATTTCTTTTCAACGATCCGTGTAAAATAATTAAATTGTAATGTACAATTGTTACAAAATTTGCCTTAATATTAATATCTAGGCATGTAATTTTTTAGAAGTTCTGAATTCCTGTAACCTCTCAGGCTAGGTATCAATCATCAATTAAGTAAGTAATTTATTAAAAAATATTAAAAACTATTTAAAATAAACAACCATTACCTGGATACCATTGGCTGTCATATATCACTGCAACCCATGACCCCATTGCTATCTCTTCATCACCATTTGGTAGTATAGTAGGTGTACAAATTTCCTCATCATCAGAAATTCGAAGAATAGACGTCCTCATAGCGTAGGCGGGGCTGCCTTGAGAGGTCTTCTTCCGCTTTGGAAATATTGTATTTTCTCATTAACGATTTTGCAGTCCGTGCAACAAGTATACTTGTAGAGTCGTACGGCATAAAGTAATGGCATTGCCGAATTTCAGGAATTGACTTTATGTCTGCCCATTTTTTCTCCATTTCCTGTGCATGATGTTTTACATCTTCTTCAGACACAAAGAATATATGTGTTCCTTTTATTTCTTCTTTGGCGCATTCATAAAACTCAAAAGGATTTGAGATTATTCTTTTTATTGACCTCATTTTGATCCATATTCGGTGCTTTATGGCTCCCCCTATCGCATCAACAGAGCCTTTTCCATGTGAAGTTGCGAAAAACAACCAGTCAAAATCAATTTTAAAATCATTTTGCAGTGAACACAATAGTGAAGCTGTGTATTTGTTTTTAAATTGAGAACAGGGACCATCAGAAAAGATTGAGAGTGTTTCTACATTAGGGAACCCCTTTAGAATGTCTCAACTAGTTTATACAGAAAAACGTTAATGCTCAGTTTTTGATGTGATAGGTCATCACTCACTATGGTGTATGAAGTTGTTTCAGTACCAGTCCAAACACAAGCTGTAAATAAGGTTACCTGTTGATGAGACCAATGTGCAGACTGGATCTCATCCTGTGAAACGAGAGAAAAGTTTTCTACAAAATCAATCTGCAGAATTCCTAACTTTGGATCATTTTCGAGTTTCCTTGTTTCAAATTCTTCTGATTGCACATTTTTAACATAGCAATGAACTCTAAATGTAGGCAATTGTTTTTTATTTCACATATTACATCCTTAACAGTACCGCTGTGCTCAACTTCTTTCGGCCTATTTTCAATGTCTATCCATTGTTTCCAGACTATTTTTTCCCTTCATCATAATCATCACATGTTAACACATGTTGAAGTTCATTTTCAGCCACATTTTTGCACTGGGAACAAGTTCTTAACATAAAATTTTCTTGGTTTAAGCTGCAAACCAGTTTTCTCAATAATTCTTTACCATTTTGTACAAGATCCTTGTTGAGTATTTTATTGCTATGCAAATATTCAAACAGATAGTTAAAATTTCCATGATATTTACACAGACATACTGTATGTGGTGTATCACTAACTAAAAGGACATATTTAGGTCGCAGTTTATAAAATGTGGTCTTTGTCACTTGATGCATGCCTGTTTCTTTAATGAGCTGTTGGTAGGCTTCTTTGATGGACATTACAAGAAACCTTTTTTGCTCAGTAATTCTTTTATTTGTTACAGTATCCTTATTGACTTTGTATCCCTTTTTCCAGGAGCTTGGTAGCTTATATCATCTCTAGTAAAAAAATTCTTGACAGTTTGCTTTACAGCATCAGAAAGTTTACTTTTACATTTATGAGAGTCGATATCAAATTTGGGTATTCTAAAATCAGTTTTCTGACTAGAGCGCGCTTCTTGGAGGGACTCTCTGGTAACATTTTCTTAATCCTTTTCACAGCCTTTCCTAAGCTCTGAGGTCTTTTATATGAGCCAAGTTCTGAAGAGCCTACATTAGGACAATTTAAGTCTTCACCCAATTTAGCCAACCTTTTCCGCTCTCTTTGTTTTCGTTTCCTTAAAGTTTCTGATTTTCTTATATTATCTAAGATATCTGGCCTATCTTTAAGAAGATCTCTCTCCTTAGCTCTTATGGCTGTAATACGTTGCCTCTCCTTTTCCCGGTGTGCAGCAAGTCGCTGAGGATCCAATCGTAACTTTTCAAAATATTTTTTATTTCTTTCTTTGTTTTCCATTTTCTGAAAAGATAAATACATACTCGCCTTCGGCTCTCTGGGGGCTACGCCCCCAGGCCCCTAAGTGGGGTGTTCGCAAATTCGAGGATAAGCGTATTTCGGGAACAGGTTAAGTCCGAGCATTCGATGAGGAATCTAGGCGAGCTTTTAAAAGAAATATTAGTCTTGCAGGCATTTTTTCCTTAATTATTTTTGATACGATTATGTCATATCTTGGGATATAAATTATCTTGGGAGTAAATAATGTGCAAAAATTTCATTTCCACAGGTCAATCAGTTCTCGAGATATCGTGCGGGCACTTAGTTTCAAGGGTTAACACCGATTAAGGCAATAAAGGGACAAGATTTTGCTCTGTTTGTTGTAGTTTCATGAATAAAGAAAATTAGTTTGATCTGAAGAAAAACTCACCAAAAGAATTGTAAATCAAGAAACTAAGATTAAGTGTCATTTACACAGCAAGGGTTAACTTGACCAGATGTTTATTAATGTGTTCTAAATTGAGGCAAAAGATATATCGCAGATTCATTAACGTGTATTAAAAAATATATTTGCCATAAGCCAATTAATATAAGAGAAATTGTCTTGTAAGGCTATTACAGTTTCAAAACCTAGGTAAGTATGAGCACATATAGTTCGACATCGTATACGCACGCTATTGAGACTTTCCTAGATAGTCACATATATCTAATTATTGAATAACATGTTCGTGGTTGTAATAAGGTTCATCCTTAATAACTGTAGGTGAGAAAACTTAATCGTACGTTGGTTAGCGGATGATGTATTTAATGTTACACGAGGTTGGGAGCTTATTAGGAATTTGTGATTTAAATTATTCTATTTGAGCGTTGATAAAAAACACGTCTTTATTTAGTATCCTCTATTTGTTATCGTCACAGATAAGCAAGCAAATATTAAATAATATAATAAGTAAATTAGAAGTAAGGCAATGCCGAGAAAGCTGGAAATAATAAATGGTTTATCATGTCTCGCCTCAAGTTAAAAATATGGG